>NC_086445.1:395576746-395783190 GCF_028390025.1 Pseudophryne corroboree
GTTCGGCGCTCAGTGTTGCTAAAAAATGGTAAATTTAAAAGCCAAAAAATATATTTATGTATAAAATGTATTTTATATAAAAAAAAATTAATATATATGAGAGTAAAAAAAGTACATAAAAACATAAAAGTATGAACCAAGTAAATATTACAAGGATAAGGAGATCAACTTAACTTAAGAAACAGCAGGGGATTAGTGCTGGAAATCCAACGCGTTTCGTCTCATCAGACTTCTTCAAAGGGAAGAAGTCTGATGAGAAGAAACGCGTTGGTATCCTGCACTAATCCCCTGCACTAATCCCCTGCTGTTTCTTAAGTTAAATTGATCTCCTTATCCTTGTAATATTTACTTGGTTCATACTTTTATGTACTTTTTTTACTCTCATATATATTAAATTTTTTTTATATAAAATACATTTTATACATATATATATTTTTTGGCTTTTAAATTTACCATTTTTTAGCAACACTGAGCGCCGAACCCTATCTCTCCAGCTTTAAATATATATATATATATATATATATATATATATATATATATATATATATATATCTGCTGCAGCTGCACAGGATGGGACTCAGAGAGCGGAGACATAGTGTGGGATGGCACCGCCCAGGGGGTGACTTCTCCCTCATTCTCCTTTGCGGAGATATTCTTAGTAGCAACTGCAGTAAGCCGCCTCCTGCTCCAAACTGAGAACAGACGAAGCAGGGGCAGCTTTATCTCCGCAATAACTGCATTTTTTGTATATGGACTCCAAAGTCCAGAAGCAGCTGGGCCATTTCAAAGTAACTAATGTTACATACCTACTGTTTGATACGTGAACAATACTGCATAACTTCCAAATAGATGGAAGATGCATAAAATATACTATTACAAGATAAGAGGAATTTAATGTGCTTTAGAAGTGAAATTTACTTTCTTTGCTGAAAAACTTTTGACATTTACCGTATATACTCAAGTATAAGTCGACCCGAATATAAGCCGAGGCACCTAATTTTACCACAAAAACCTGGGAAAACTTATTGACTCGAGTATAAGCCTAGGGTGGGAAATGCAGCTCTAGCCGTACACAGCCCTCATAGTGCCAGATATGCCCTCATACTGCCAGATATGCCTCACAGTGCCAGATGTGCCAGATATGCCCTCATGCTGCCAGATATGCCCCACAGTGCCAGATATTCCCTCATGCTGCCAGATATGCCCCACAATGCCAGATGTGCAAGATATGCCCCACAGTGCCAGATATGCCTTCATGCTCCCAGATATGCCCCACAGTGCCAGATGTGCCAGATATGCCCCACAGTGCCAAATATGCCCTCATGCTGCGAGATATGCCCCACAATGCCAGATGTGCCAGATATGCCCCACAGTGCCAGATATGCCCTCATGCTTCCAGATATGCCCCACAGTGCCAGATATGCCCTCATGCTGCCAGATATGCCCCACAGTGCCAGATATGCCCTCATGCTTCCAGATATGCCCCACAGTGCCAGATATGCCCTCATGCTAACAGATATGCCCCACAGTGCCAGATGTGCCAGATATGCCCTCATGCTGCCAGATATGCCCCACAGTGCCAGATATGCCCTCATGCTGCCAGATATGCCCCACAGTGCCAGATATGCCCTCATGCTTCCAGATATGCCCCACAGTGCCAGATATGCCCTCATGCTGACAGATATGCCCCACAGTGCCAGATGTGCCAGATATGCCCTCATGCTGCCAGATATGCCCCACAGTGCCAGTTACTTACCCATCTGTCGCTCCTGCGCTGTCTTCTGAAGGAGGGACACGGAGGGCACAGTGCGCAACTCTCCTGTGTCCCTCCTGCGTCTCCTGCGGCAGCGGCGTGTGTGTGTTAAAGGAAGTGCCGGTTCGTGCACTTCCTTTAACACACACACACGCCGCTGCCGCCGGAGACACAGGAGGGACACAGGAGAGCCGCGCGTTGTGCCCTCCGTGTCCCTCCTAAATACTGACTCGAGTATAAGCCGAAGGGGCTTTTTCAGCACAAAAAAAAAGTGCTGAAAAAGCCGGCTTATATTCGAGTATATACGGTAATTAAAAATTCTGGTCCAACGTGCTGTAACTAACGTTACATGTAATGAGTGATTAAAACAGAACCCACCTAGAACCTTTCCAATCCAGTGGACAAATATGCAATAGTGCCTTTCCTTGTGTATCAATGCCTAGTTCCCTATAAGCTTGCGAGCAGCGCCTTCCTACATATATGATTGTTAGTTTAGTACCCAGTTTTGTTGTATCGTGTCCAATTGTAAAGCGCAACGGAATTTGCTGTGCTATAAAAGAAACTGTTAATAAATAAATAAATTAAAAGTTACAGCCTTTGTTATAATTTTATTTTTAGCTTCTCTATATAGTTTGTTAATGACATTTTTTTTCTTTAGTACAGCACTAAATATGATCATGTTGGCATATTTATTTAAATCGAATACCATGAGTTTCAACAGTGTTTAATATTTATTAAATAGATGTTCTTGTAACCAACGTTACTCGCACTAACGTTACATAGAGAAAAATATAATACAGGAAAAATAGTTTTCTTTATTGTATAATAAGAATAAACTCAATTCTACTTGGTAAATTGGAGAAGTAATGTTTCTCACACATTTTTTTTTTTAAAAAAAGGTAGGACTACATGCCATTAAATGATTAAAAACCTCAGTATTAAACTTTTTATTTTAATATAAATTTATTAAATGAGGTAAATGGCAACTTTTCCATTTCCAATAGCAATAGTCCTACATAAGATTACGGTGGGTATTCAATTAGCTCCGACTATTTTGGAGCTATCGAATTCACTCCCCTGTGTATTGAATTGTGGGATGCATTTCACTTTTTTTTTCTTTTCTTTTTTTAGTGAAAACGCATTGGTGAAAAATGCCTCTAAAATCGGCGAAAACGGCCCACATTTCTGCCAGCGCAGGTAGGAAAACATGTGGATTCGGCGATCCACATAATTTTCGATCCTGCTGAATTTTTTACCTAGGTGAAAAAACGGCCCAGCTATTGAATAGAGGGAGTCCCCATTCGCCCTAAATTTAAAAATAAAATAAAATAGTGAAAAAAGCTATTTTTTTTGCCTGGGCAAAAAAAAAGTCTCTAATTGAATACCACCTCTATGTTTGTATAAATAGTTAAATGATGTACCATAAATTTACAGTTATGTTTATGCTTAATATTTATCAAAATAGGCATATGTTTTTATTACTAATATCATATAACTGTTACACAAGGAATATACAGTATACTCTGTACAGTATAACAATAAACATTTAACAAAACTTAACATTACATGGCAAATCAGAGAAATAATGTTTGCCACGCAATTTACGGGACTCTGCCAAAGATGTCCAGAATCCTTGTATATTGTACCTTATAGTACCTAAAAATGACACATCTTACAAAGCTGAAGGAAACTTATCCATGTTTTGTAACGGACGTTACAAGTTAGTTATAGTGATGTTCACCTTCAATATTCAGCTTCAAACACTGATTGCTCTTGCATGTTAACACATATCCTAATAGTAACACCACCTAGTGATAAATTGTGGGAAACCCATTTGCAATCTGGGAAAATCAAACATTAAACTGCATCCCTTATCAACATTTTCTTCTTTAGAATCATGTTAACTTTACATAATGTTCTCTCTACTTAATAATATAGATACCAACATTATATTTATGATTAATGTTGCTCTATGACCTAAATTTGTGGAACACGAAAAATGAATATTGAAATTTAATTTTTTACCAAATTTGACTTTTTTTTTTTTGTAAATGGCAGAGTTTTCTTCATCTCCAGACAAAAATTATCAACTTAACTTGAGCAAACTAACCTTAAAAAAGGAAGGACCTTACCCCAATGCCCCCCTAACCCACCCTCTCCGCAGCCTAAATCTAACTGCCCATCCCCCCCCCCCCCCACTCCGTGCAGCCTAAACCTAATCCTTCCCCACCCTCCTCACCCCTTTTGCTATGAAGCACCTCAAAGTTCTGGTGCAACCAATTACCTTCAGAAGTCACATAATTAGTGAAATGAAGTCCACCTTTGTGCAATCTAAGTGCCACATGATCTGTCAGTATAAAAACACCTTTTCTGAAAGGCCCTGGAGGCTGCAACACCACTAATCAAGAGGCGTCACACCATGAAGACCATGGAGCTCTCCAAACAAGTCAGGGACAAAGTTGTTGAGAAGTACAAGTCAGGGTTGGGTTATAAAAAAAATATCCAAATCTTTGATGATCCCCTAGAGCACCATCAAATCCATCTTCAAATGGAAAGAACATGATACCACAACAAACCTGCCAAGAGAAAACTGGCCACTAAAACTTACAGACCGGGCAAGGAGGGCATTAGCACAGAAACCAAAGGTAACCCTGAAGGAGCTGCAGAGTTCCTCAGCAAAGACTGGTGTATCTGCGCATGTGACCACAATAAACCATACACTCCATAGAGCTGGGCTTTATGGAAGAGTGGCCAGAAAAAAATAAATTACTTAGTGTTAAAAATAAGAAGGCATATTTTGAGTTTGCCAAAAGGCATGTGGACGACTCCCCAAATGTATGGAGGAAGGTACTCTGGTCAGATGAGACTAAAATTAAACTTTTCGTCCACCAAGGAAACCGCTATGTCTGGCTCAAACCCAACACATCCCATCACCCCAAGAACACGATCTCCCCAGTGAAACATGGTGGTAACAGCATCATGCTGTGGGGATGTTTTTTAGTAGCAGGGACTGGGAAACTGTTTTGAGTTGAGGGAGAGATGGATGGTGCTAATACAGGGATATTCTTGAGCAAAACCTGTTTCAGTCTGCCTGTGATTTGAGACTGGGACGGAGGTTCACCTTCCAGCAGGATAATGACCCGAAGCATACTGCTAAAGCAACACTCGAGGGGTTTAAGGGGAAACATTTAAATGTGTTGGTATGGCCTAGTCAAAGCCCAGATCTCAATCCAATTGAGAATCTGTGGTCAGACTTGAAGATTGCTGTTCACAAGCGGAAACCATCCAACATGAAGGAGCTGGAGCAGTTTTGCCTTGGGGAATGGGCAAAAATCCTAGTTGCAAGATGTGGCAAGCTCATAGAGACTTATTTAAAGTGACTTGCAGCTGTAATTGCCGCAAAAGTTGGCTCTACAAAGTACTGACATTAGGGGGCGAATAGTTATGCATGCTGAAGTTTTCTGTTATTTTGTCCTATTTGTTGTTTGCTTCACAATAAAAAAAAAAAAAACATCTTGAAAGTTGTAGCCATGTTCTGTGAATGAAATGATGCAAACCTTCAAACAATCCATTTTAATTCCAGGTTGTGAGGCAACAAAACATGAAAAATGCAAAAGGGGGTGAATACTTTAGAAAGGCACTGTATCTGCTGCAATGCCCTGTGGATTTGTGTAAATAGGACAAACGTGTAGGAAAGATAAATTTAGATTTTTCTGACCAAAAAAAGAGTAATTTAGAATGTTGAAAGTAGAAATAGAAAGGGTATTTAATCAATAATTCACAGCCCTAGACTTTACTGAAATCTGTCTCAATTAGACTGGTGCAACTGCTAGAATCTGGGTAACTATGTTCTATCGTTTGATTGTGGAACATCATTTAATTGCAGGAATCATGCTAATTACAACATTGCTTATGGCGAATTCTGCAATACGTGATTAGTGCTGAATAACTCGGGAAAATTTATTAAAGCTTGGAGAGAGATGGAGGAAATGGAGGAGGAGGAGGAGATAGAGGAGGAGGAGAAGGTGAAGACGACTACAGTCTACTAAAAGAATTATAGAATTGGCTATTATGTCCAGCTACAAGTAATTTACATATAACAAGGTGACATATGATATACAGTGGGGCAAAAAAGTATTTGGAGAGCCACTGATTGTGCAAGTTGACCCACTTAAAAAGATGAGAGAGATCTGTAATTTCCATCATAGGTACACTTCAACTGTGAGAGACAGAATCTGGGAAAGAAAAAAAAAAAAACTAGGAAAACACATTGTATGATTTTTAAACAATTTATTTGTATATTCTTGCGGAAAATAAATATTTTGACAATCAAAAAGTTTAACTCAATACTTTGTAATATAACCTCGGTTGGCAATTACTGAGGTCAAACGTTTCCTGTAGTTCTTGACCAGGTTTGCACACACTGTAGCAGGTATTTTGACCCGCTCTTCCATGCAGAGCTTCTCTAGATCTGTCATGTTTTGGGGCTGTCACCGGGCAACACAGACTTTCAACTCCCTCCACAGATTTTCTATTGGGTTGAGGACTGGAGACTGGCTAGGCCACTCCAGGACCTTGAAATGCTTCTTACGGAGCGCCACTCCTTAGTTGCCCGGGTGGTGTGTTTGGGGTCATTGTCATGCTGGAAGACCCAGCCACGTTCCATCTTCAATGCTCTTACTGAGGGAAGGAGGTTTTTGCCTAAAATCTCATGATACATGGCCCCATTCATCCTCTCCTTAATACGGATCAGTCAGCCTGTCCCCTTTGCAGAAAAGCTGCCCCAAAGCATGATATTTTCAAACCAATGCTTCATAGTGGGTATGGTGTTCTTGGGATGCCATTCATCATTCTTCCGGCAAGTGGCGTTTATACCAAAAAGTTTGATTTTGCTCTCATCTGACCACATTGCATTCTCCCAATACTCCTCTGGATCACACAGATGGTCACTGGCAAACTTTAGACGGGCCTGGACATGTGCTGGCTTAAGCAGGGGGACCTTTCGGGCACTGCAGGATTTCAATCCATGACGACGTAGTGTGTTACTAATGGTAACCTTTGTGACTGTGGTCCCAGCTCTCTTGAAGTCATTGACCAGGTCCCCCCGTGTAGTTCTGGGCTGATTCCTCACCGTTCTCAAGATCATTGATACCCCACGAGGTGGGATCTTGCATGGAGCCCCAGGTCAAGGAAGATAGTCAGTGATCTTGTATTTCTTCCATTTTTTAATAATTGCGCCAACAGTTGAACTCTTCTCAGCAAGCTGCTTGCCTTTTGTCGAGTAGCTCACCCCAGCCTTGTGCAGCTCTACAATTTTGTCCCTGGTGTCCTTAGACAGCTCTCTGGTCTTGGCCATGGTGGAGAGGTAGCAGTCTGACTGTTTGAGGGTGTGGACAGGTGTCTTTTATACAGATAACCAGTTCAAACAGGTGTCATTTATACAGGTAATGAGTGGAGGATAGAAGAGCTTCTTAAAGAAGTAACAGGTCTGTGAGAGCCAGAAATCTTGCTGCTTGGTAGGTGTCCAAATATTTATTTTCCACAAGAACATACAAGTAAATTGCTTAAATATCATACAATGTGATTTCCTGGGGTTTTTTTTTTCCTTCAGATTCTGTCTCTCACAGTTGAAGTGTACCTATAATGGAAATTACAGACCTCTCATCTTTTTAAGTGGGTGAACTTGCACAATCGGTGGCTATCCAAATACTTTTTTGCCCCACTGTATTTCTATTACACATAGTAGCATTAATTTGCAAAGCAAAATATCTACTATAACAACTGAAACAAAGATCGAGCCTATAATGAATTACTTTATTATTTAGCAATTAATGTGAATTTTGAACCCATGGAATTGTTACTTCTACATATATAAAAGCCAAATAACACTGACTGACTCATCCCGAAATCTCAGCAACCATGAGGACTAGTAACTTGAAATTTGGACAGTAGCTTTGTTTTGCGACGTAGGCACCCACTAAGTGTGTAAGGCACCCACTAAGTAGGGATTTTTCCAAAGTCCACCCCCAAAGGGATGAAATGTGTTGTTTTTTTTAATAAATTCTTCATTATCTCTTAATCCAGGGAAGATTTAGATTTGGTTTTTGCATACAAACGTTACCAAATTAAGTGCCTAAGGGGTATATCGAATTAATGTCGGAATTTCCGACAGGGTGGAAAGACGGCACTTTCCGCAGATAATCAGTAGTTTTCTACACTTCAATATTCAAGTGAAGTGCTGTTTTTCCGCCCTGTCGAAAATTCCGACAAGTTGAAAGAAAACACATGGATGAGCGGAATCTCTGCTCAAAAGATGTGTTTTCGACCCCGCCAGAGTCGAAGCCGGAGTCGAAAACGGGTCAATTTTCGACCATTCATTTTCGCCCATAAGAGAGGGCGGAAATTAATGGTCGGAATCAGAGGGGGAAACGGACGGAAATGTCCCGTATTGAATACTGAAATGTCGGATCCTTACTGTCGGAGAGGATCCGACACTAATTGAACATTACCCTAAGTAGGCGTATATATTTTTAGCAACATGTTAATATAGGTTTAAAAAATAATTGTTTAACGATTATTTTTCCAACAATCTGTCGATTTTTGTTTCATTTTAAATTGGAGTATTGTTAGGGGCTTCTTTAGCATACACCCGAAATGGTCTAATGTAATATACCAGGAAGTCCTTCAAAAATAAAGCTATATGCACGGAAGTACTTGAAATTCCATAGCGAAGCTCGGATATTCAGCTAGTACTCTACATGGATCAGCATATTGCTATTTATGCATTACATGCACACCGTATATAAATATATATGTCATTGCTCACAACCAAAACAAACCATAAGTTTAATTCGAGTTAACTATAGTACTAATAATCAGCCTTAACAAAAAATGTATATAAACCCATATAAGAGACTGTGCTGACATTCAAGGGCATGTAAGGAAAGCAATCATAATACAGGCCTTCCTCTTCAAATAAAATATATTATATGTTTGGGTTATATTTCTGTGATGTAAGATTTGTCCCTATAGCTCTTACACATAACATATGCAATGCAGGCAGAGCTATGGTGGTAACTACACTAGGTGTTTGCTTAGTGCGTTACACAGCGGACATAAGATAGATGTAAGTTTGCTTCTCAGTATCAAGTCACTTTTTTCTACTTGTGACCTCACCAAAATCAGCTGTATACTACAAGCACTGTGCACATGAAATTGTATATGCTATGGGAAAAAAAATAAACGTTTTAGACTATGGGAGATGGAGTGGGATTGAGGAACTGCATCTACCTTTACCCAAGTCCTGCAACTTCATAAGTGCATTGCGGACAGATTGCTGGACGGGGAGGGAATGAAGTCTTCTAATTTGACAGAAGGAGCAGCATACCAATAGCATGCCGCCACAGGGCACAATTAATCTTGTTTGGCTAGTCTTATGAACAGTAATGCTATGTGCACCAACATAGCTAAAGCACAAGACTTGCACAAGCTCAACATATCTTCTCAAGAAACCAGCTAGGTACCTAAAGCAGCCACTCAATCATACATGGACACACATGCAAACCCGAAACACGCAGAACATTGATGACAAAAAGAAGGAAACTCTGCAAAACAAGGAACTGAGCCTTTATAAGGAAGTACAATACATTGTGACTTAAGAAAACAACTTTTCCTTTTTGGTTTATTGAAAAGGAGGTCTGTAGCAAAGACAGTACGGTCATATAGTAAGCAGAGATGCAGCGCAGTTAGTTAGAGAGATTATTTAAAACACACCATCCCTACATATCGCATCTGCTCAGACGGTTTATGCCATCACGTGCTCCGATGCACATAGGTCTGGGAGTATGAGGGTTATTCTGACCCGATCGCACGCTGCAGTTTATCGCAGCGGCGGGATCAGGTCAGAACTGCGAACAGACGGCCGAATTCCGTCGCTGCGCTACGATCGTCTCTGCCTGATTGACAAGCAGAGGCGGTCGCTGGGCGGAGGTTTAGCGCCCGTTTCATGGGCGCGGTCTGGCCAATGCAGGCGTGGCCGGACCATGTGGGGGGCGGGCAGCAGCGGCTGCGTGACGTCACAAGCAGCCGCTGCGGGCCAGGGAGCAACGAGTAGCCCCCGGCCAGCACGCTAAAGCTGTGCTGGCCGAGAGCTACTCCTAAAGTGCAAAATCATCGCCCCACCCCCCGCACGTCTGCGAGGGGTGGGGGGGGAGGCCGGTACTGACATGCGGGGCGGGATAGCCCTGTGCTGGGCGTCCCCCCGCATGTCTATGGATATGATCGTTGCCCTGCAAAATTTTGCAGGGCTACGATCAACTCAGAATGACCACCATACCTTGCTGCCCCCTCCTTAAGCGTTGTAGGCGCATGGGGGCGTGGGCGGCGGTATGATGGGCCGTCCGAGGGGCGTGACATCACAATTGCGTCATCGTGGCTCCGCTGCCCGTTATACAGTGCCGAGAAACCATGCACGGTATAGCGGGGGGTGGAGCTACGATAACATGATTCAGCGCAAATTGCTTCATCGGATCCCCCCGGCCGCCCACTTGTTCTCTGCTGTTTAACAGGCTACATTATCATGACTATTGCTTCAGTGTATAACAGCTGTATCCGCTGTGTGTATGTGTAGGGTACAGTTAAAGAACACTGGCCCAAATGTATTAAGTCTTAACAAGAGATAAAGCTGAGACGGATAAGCGGGGATATTCAATTAACCGCAGCGACTGTGTGTGTAAAAGTATCACTGGGGGGGGGGGGGGGGCTACCTAATTAGCCCTGATAAGCCGGCATGTGCCTGCCTCTGGCAGGTGAAGCAAAATCCCCGCAAATGGGGCTGTTTCTACTGAAAACACACAGGTTTCGCTGAAACTGCGCGTTTTCGGGTGAAAAATGTTTTTTTTCCAGGTGAAAAAACATTGATGAAGCATCGGGAAATATCACCCGAAGCTTAATCGGCGGGAACTGAAGATCCCCCAAAGAGTTATAAAGGACCAGCCAATCAGCTCCTATAATTTTTCAAACAAGCTGATTGGCTGGTTATTTATCACTCTTTATCCGTCTGCACTTCATCTCTTGTTAAGGCTTAATACATTTGAGCCATTAATACCTCGTTCACATCTCCAATACCGGATCCCACCTGGGAAATGGAAACGGGTCCTTCCCGGGTGGGATCCGGCATTGGAGACTCTGCGCTGCCACTGCTGGCTTTCCAAACCGGAAATATGCTGGGTCGGTTGCCATAGCGGCGGGGGCGGAGCCGGCAGCGGGGGTGGAGGCGGCGCTGGGTGATGAGCTCATCTCCATGCCGCCTCTCTCTATTCTGTCAATGGGTACCGGGTCACCTTGACCCGGCAACCCATTCACACTGCGCCTGACTCGGTATTCAACCCGGGAATAACCCTTATTACCCGGGTTGAATTACCCGGACAGGCGACCCGGGAATTCTCCGAGGCCCCTTTCACATCGCACACTGACCCGTGTCGACCCAGCAATATGCCGGGTCGATACCGGGTTATTTTTGCGATGTGAAAGGGGTATATGAGAGCATTGGCTCTTAGCATCTTTTAGCCAATCACAGCGAGAGAGAGCTCAAAATGTGACAGCACTATTACTTTCTTTCTTATAGATGACACACAGCATTAAGCCACTGCTAAATGGTATTATGTGAATTTGTAAACTTATGTAACAATACTTCAGCAACAGAAACTTAAGAATTGCAGTCAGTTAAGAATTGCACAAAAAGTGTGGCCTGTTTTTCATGTGCGCAAGTTGACAGCGCATTTTAAGATGCATGCACACTGCACAGTACAGGATCAATGTAGCAAAGCAGGAAACGCCCCCAGGAATGTTTACTCTCTATTCTAACTAGTACCCCAAGCAGATGACGCCATGTTGCGCTGCAAATCCATGTGCTATGCCATGTAAATGAGGTGCATGACAATGTAAAAAGCACAAGAGCTGCAAGATTGCACATTTACACTTGTAATGAGACTTAAGACTTTTGTAGCTGTGAGTCCCCTAATATAACATATATGTATACTCTATATTAGGATTAACAATATTCCCTGGAGGAAAACAGAAGAAATTAATTTTCCGTAAGAGTTTCAATTTCCTGCTAAGAAATACAAACCTACTGGGATCGTAGTATTCAAAATTCAGAAATTATTTTACTTGTCACTTGAGATTTCGAAAATGAGGGCAAATCATTTAAAAATGACATTTATAAAGGGTGCGGAGTTGTTGTGAAATACAGCAATACATCCAGAGCGCCTATGTGAGCGGAATAAGCAGGTAAATCGAGATGTTCATGAAAGATGCATCTATTTAACCTCATTTCATACTGGAGAGGAAACTGGTAATAATGTCTGTGTTGCTAAATGATGAACATCGGCTTAAACGTACTCTGTAGTCTGGTGACCTGCCTATAAAGGGATAGACACAACACTGACGGATCTGAGTCAGCTTAGTCACATACTAAATAAAACCAGAACCATTACGTTATACTACATACTATCAGAAACGGGTTCCTTTCAGGTCATATTTTGATATGCAGTGTAGTGTATTACTGTTAGACGCATTAATATGACATGGTCCATGCATGTTGACGGTAAATATGGTTTCATTATAAAGCAAACCTTATTTTTAAATGGTTAACAATATATACAATAAACAAAGATTTTTAGAAATTGTTAGTCCTCAGGACTGACGTGGTGGTAACTAGCATGTAGTGAGGCGTGTGTGGCGGGGGAGGGCAAGTTAATGGAGGACACTCCACTGACACCCTTGAATTTAACTACACCTTAATGTAATTAAATAAAACATGCTGTGTCTCAAAGTGAGTACCATGCCGCTGCCCAGAGATGCAAGGGGGTATGGGGATATTTGTAATAGGGTCTGAGATTGCCAGACGTGCGGAATATCGGCCAAGAAATGCCTATTTTTAAAACGGCAATCTTTTAAAAGGCAAAACCAGGTTGGTTTTGCATTGTAAATTATTGCTGCTTTAAAAATACGCCCATCCTCGGCAAACTTATACTCTATTACATATACCCCATGTGGTAAATAAAAAAAAATAACCCCCCCTCCCCACACACACACACACACACACACACACACACACACACACACACACTACTTAAAGAATGATTTAATCCTAGTGGGGCTTTAAACTGAAGAAAGTGGTCTGCTCACATAATAGGGTTTTTAAATAATCTTTTCACATGGCAAATAATACCCCTTTCACACCACACAAATAACCCGGTATCAACCCAGTATATTGCCGGGTTGATGCGGGTCGCTGTGCAGTGTGAAAGGGGTTACTGATAAATTCCCGGGTTGCCTGACCCGGTAATTCAACTCAGGAATAAAGAATGGTTATTTCCGGGTCAGGTGCAGTGTGAACGGGTTGCCGGGTCAATGCGACCCGTGACCCGTTTACAGTATAGGCAGAGGCGGCGTGGAGATGAAGGACCCGTTTCCAATTCCCGGGTGCCACCCGGCATTGCGATGCAAAGGGGTACTAGTGTACCATGTGTGAATGTAACCGATTATTAGTATCAAGTAAAGATGAATAAACTCACAAATCCATACAGTAACTACAAGTCACTGCACTTCTAGAAAGACAGCACTTTCATGCTCATGGAGAAGTTGAAATGATCAGAATAGGGCCTTATGAGGGGGAGGGGGTATTCAGAAATGGTTACAGTCACTCCTAATACAAAGTGCACACCTGTAGGCAAATGGCCCAGGCAGGGATGACAACTTTAAAAATCGCATTTAAATCATAAGGCAAAGAGATGCGCTATGGGGCTAACTCTGAGTTAGGAACGCAACAATAACAACAACAGCAGCAGCAGCAACAACAACAAAAATGCAAGTAACTTTGTACCTTGGCAAATCCAGGCTGCACTGCATGTGGGCAGATTTAAAATGTACGAGAAAGATTAGTCACATATGCACTAAGATATATGTTTGCACATATGTGACTAATCTTTCTCATACATAAATGTGTGAGTCCATGACTCAAGAGAGATTTAAGTTCAGGAGGAGCAGATCCAACCTCAATTCTAATTTGCAGGCTTTGTAGGCCACATGCAAAAGCAGACAACATTTACTGCATGTAAAAATGTATTTGCCCTGCTTGCATTGCAACGTGGCTTGTCCAATTGTAAAGTTAAAACTTGTTTTTGTTTTTAAAAGATGGGAAGAAATAATAGAGGATCACAAATTGTGCTCTTCTTCAGTTAATTAAAACTGACATTTATTATTGCATTAAAGGATTACAAATACTCAGGTGAATTCAATTGCTGGCAAAGGGGGCAAATTGCCACAGTGTTTAAATGCTGGTAAAGGCAGCCCGATTCGCACCCCTTTTCTCCCATAAATGCTCGCTACCCTATGGGGTAGCAAACACTTTTGAGTATGCTATCGCTGTCATAAGGTGTGGCGAATTCGGATGGGCGAGATATTTGCTGCCAACTGAATTCCCCCCTCAATGTAAGCTGCCTAGTGTTGGTTACCCCAAATACAGCATGGGGTCGCCCTGATTTCTGCGCAACCAGAACTAGGTGTGGCCAGCCTGGGATTGAGGAACTATAAACGGGATACTCGCAATGTGGCAGTGTACCGCTATAAATCCTGCGAGATTAAAACCATGAGAAAGCGCCATGCCAAGTACAGGCACAATGTTAAGTATAGGGAAGTAGTTCCAATCGGACTATTTGCATTATTTTTGGAGACTACTAAGGAGTCAAATTGCATTTTTTTGTTTATTGTCTTGCTTCTACTTTCCTACTTCAGGACCCATTGGCAGGTACTAGTATAATAAAAGATGGCTGAAAGGTTAAGGGCCTAACTCAGCTTGGACCGCTGAAGCGCGGATATCGATGATTTCCACACTTCTGCGCATGCTGCTGCGCTGTGGTCCGGTCAAATAAAAAAAAGTCACGCAGACGCTGTGACCCAAAATCATGGTGGCCCAGCGACTAAGTGGCTACCCTAAAGATGCAAGTGCTTTGCCATTTAGCGAAGCACTCGCATTTTAGCGGGGAAGGGCCCGGCATGCAGGGCGGCCTTGCCCTGTGCTGGGCAGCCACCCACTTGATTGTGGAAGCGGTACTACAACTCATGCTGAATTAGGCCCTATGTAAGGTGTTTATTAAAGATACTTTTTTTCCTTCTTCAAAAATGGGGCCTTGCCTTTATTTACATTTTTCCCTGGTGAACTACAGGTCCAGTTAGCTCAGGTGCCAGAGCAATTTGGCACTTGTTCTCCAAGTGATAACATGCCCCTACTGACATTTCTGGCACCCGCCAATTTTTCCACTACCAGTCAAAGTTTCAAGGCTGGTTAAGAAATTAGGTGGGATCTGACACATTTCTTTTTTTTAAATTATTTGCTTTTCTTTGTTTTTAAGCACATGAAGGAGGTATATATGCCTTTTCTCAAGCTTTTTATTTCAATTCAGGTAGAAGTAAAATATTTATCTGATGAGAGCATGGGGAGAAAAGATTTGTGATAGACGACTTTTGGAGACAACACGGGCATATCGGATGAAAAAGTTGGTAGTGTATGGCTAGGGATTGCAATATGTTGTTGACATTCATAATGTCAACATGAGAATGTTGATATGCGAATTCATTATGTTGACACTGATTAAACGTCGACATAATTAGAATGTTGACAAAACGTTCCTGATGACTTACCTGGTACTATGGGTCCAGCAGCTCCATCAGTGTCTTCCAGATCCGGCGGTTAGCTGATGAAGACTTCCGATAGATCCAGTGGTATGCCTAACACCTAGCCCTCCCCTCTCTCAGCCAGTGCTTCACATGTCGACATATTCAATCCTTGCAATGTTGACATTTTGACTACATCCCTTATAGCTGCCTTAATTTTAAGCAGGGTTTACTAGTTTAAAACCAATTTTTTTTTTTTTTTTAAATCCACTCTGGGTTTTATTATTATGCTGTGACTACAGGCAGAATACTGTAGTATTATGACTGTTATAAGGGAATCCTCTGGCATTATTCAACATTCTTGTTGCTTGTGGTCTTCATTTGAGTAAGCTGAACCAATGCAGGAAATCACTCATACCCCTTTCAGACTGAAAACTTTCCCAGGTTATTGCACATGAACGCACATCAACCCGGGAAATTGCGCAGGGTGAAAGGGTACAGGAACAATATCCCAGAACGAGCGTCCCGGGATTTCATCCCAGGTCTCGACCAGGGATGAATCCGGGATTGTCCCGGGATGCAGAGTAGTGTGAATGGGCCATACCCGGTATTCAGTACCCGGGACTGTTAAAAGGCCTCTCATTGGAGCTTCCCCGGGCTCAGAAAAGATGTCAACATCCAGAGCCCAGGGAAGTATCCAGGAAGTGGAGGAGACAGTTATGGCGACCTGGACAGATCAGGAGGTAAAAGAGTTGCTCAGCATAAGGGATGAGGAGGAGATTAAAAAACAAATCACAGGCACAGTGAAAGATGCAGTCATTTATAAAAAATATTGCAAAGCTGCTTGAAGCAAGAGGCATTATACGTACACAACAGCAATGAGCAGGCCCCACCCCTTCCTTTGCTTTCCTAGTGTGACCTCATCTATGTGAACCAGACCAGAAAAATGTCCATTTCTAATGACATACATCTGCTTTTGCAGGGATTTCCCTGGATCAGTGTGAATGGGGCTGTCCCGGGTCGATCCCAAGTCTAAGTGCAGTCTGAAAGGGGTCAATCCCGGGATGCGTCCCGGAAAACATTCCCGGGTGTGACCCGCCTCTGTCAGTCTGAAAGGGGTATCATACACATAAAGATATAGGGAGGTTGAACAAGATAAGAAAGGTGCTAAACCTGCCTAGCATCAAACCTCTCCCCCATTAAACCCACAGGACAGGAAAAAACCTCAGCTAACATTCTCAATCTTAAAGAGCAGTGTTGGCTGGTTTATTTATGCTGTGACTAGTCACAGCACCGTGACTTTAAAAATAAATAAAAAAAAAGCCTATTATACTAAAAAACTAGTGTTTTTATTCAAAATGTTTAATGATAGTGGCATGTCCAGTGCTAATGCTTAACTCATTTGAGTGTGTGTTTTTCTGAAAAGCGCTTTTGCATTTCCCACTTTGCATTACTAGTCAGATTTACTTAAATTATAATAAATCAGCAGACTAATGCTTAACATTAACATGTTCTTATTTTCAATTTCATCTACAGATGTGTCCTCTTTCATCTTTGCTCCGTGTCGAGCAACTTTTTTCTGTAAAAATATGTCTTAGATGCAAAGTAATATAATAGGATGCACGAGCAGCTTCTGTTGATTAAAATGATATGCAGCATGCCTATATTCTGTGTCTGACTGCGACTGTATTTGAATATAAAATGCTATGCATGTGCAAATGCTGCATGTGCGTCCTATTACTTTGCGTCTAATACCCCTTTTCCACTTGTAGCACGGGTCGCAGCCAGGAGCCTGACACGGCTGCAAGCAGGGGCGGATTGGGATTGAACACCAGCCTGGGAAATTTATGGAAGCAGCCCTAATGAGGACAGAGTCAGTTGAGTGGGAGGGGCCTGTCAAGAGAGCGGGGTCACTAAGAGGTCCTGATTCTGAGATAGACACAGTTGGGGCCTCCTTTGCTTTACGTTATGCTAATGTTTATCTGTGACTGTGGCCCTCATTCTGAGTTGATTACTCGCTAGCTACTTTTAGCAGCCGTGCAAACTTATCCTGTGCGATGATTCTAGCGACGGGGGTCCCGGAATTGACATCAGATACCCGCCCTGCAAACGCCTGGACATGCCTGCGTTTTCCCAAACACTCCCAGAAAACGGTCAGTTGCAACCCACAAACGCCCTCTTCCTGTCAATCTCCTTGCAATCGGCTGTGCAAATGGATTCGTCGCTAAAAGCATTCCACAACAACAATGCTCTTTGTACCCGTACGACACGCGTGCGCGTGTTTTTCACCTGATCGCAGTGCTGCAAAAATCGGCAGCGAGCAATCAACTCGGAATGACCCCCTTTATGCATATGCTGCTACAATACCCTTCCCTGATGCACATCTGTACATCTGAATATGCAAGGCCTAATGTGCCCACTTTCAGTATCTACCGACACTGCTGTCATGCCTTTAATCTACTTCTGATTTTATTGATTTTTCATTCTACAAACCATACCTCCCAACTTTGTCCTCATTGGAAGAGGGACACACGCACAGCAAAGCCGTACACGCTCCCGAAAAGGGGGAGTGGTCTATGAAAAGGGGACACAGCTTCGGGGGAGGACCCGCGATCGCGAGCCACGCCCCCGTTTTCATCACTGAGGGGGCATGCCCAGCGCTCTGTGAGCTGCTGGCATGCCCCCTCTCCCTGACTCCAGTGAATAGATGCTGTGCGTATGCGCACAGCGTCTATTCACCGCTACTCTGCTAAGCAGGGCAGCGAGAGACAGAGCCTCCCAACTGCCCGCCCGCCCACACACACCGCAGGACTGCTGCCCACGGGTGGGACAGCGGGACATTCCCCAAAAAACGGGACTGTCCCGCGAAAATCGGGACAGTTGGGAGGTATGTACAAACCCCTTTTTTTAACCTTATATGTTTCAAAGTACAGGAAGGCACACACTACATACAGCACAGTACAGGGAGGGAGCACACACTACACTACATACAGCACAGTACAGGGAGGGAGCACACACTACATACGGCATAAAACAGGGAGGGAGCACACACTACATACAGCACAGTACAGGGAGGGAGCACACACTACATACAGCACAGTACAGGGAGGGGGAGCACACACTACATACAGTACAGGGAGGGAGCACACACTACATACAGCACAGTACAGGGACGGAGCACACACAAGTAGTGAAACACAGACACAGGGGACCAGCGCAGCAGAATCCGCCCCTGATTACATACATAGCCACCATATTACATACATAGCCACCACATTATTACATGAATAGCACCACATTATACAAACAGCACTGCATTATACGTATAGCACCACATTACACGAATAGCACAACATTACAGGTTACACCGCACTACACATATATAACCGCATTCTACGACTAGAACCACATTACATACATAGCCACCGCATTACAAACGTAGACACCACATAAATAGGCCCATCAAACCCCATGGACCAGTAAAACAGCCCCATGGGGTTTCTGGAGGATCTATGGGGCCAATTCAGACCCGATCGCTCGCTAGCTGTTTTTTGCAGTCCTGCGTTCACATAGTCGCCGCCCACCGGGGAGTGCATTTTAGCTGTGCAAGTGTGCGATTGCATGTGCAGCCGAGCGGTACAAAAATATTTTGTGCAGTTTCTGAGTAGCCCAGGACTTACTGACCGGAATTCACGTCAGACACCCGCCCTGCAAACGCTTGTCAGTTGACACCCACAAATGCCTTCTTACTGTCAATCTCCTTGCGATCACCCATGCAAATGGATTCTTTGCACAACCCATCGCAGAGCAACAAACCGCTTTGTACCTGTGCAACGTGCCTGCACATTGCGGTGCATGCGCAGTTCTGACCTGATGGCAGCGCTGCAAAAAACGCTAGCGAGCGATAAGGTCTGAATTAGGCCCTATAAACACTGTGTTATGTGCACATTAAGTGGTATAAATGAAAATGTATGGAACATGAGTAATTAACATGAATTAAAAACAAATCATCACATTATAATGAAGTCCAGTAAACATGACACGATGGGAGTTGTAGCGCACCAATGTCCTCCTAGACAGATCCGCACATGACATTCCACCATGCACTGGGCTCAGCCGCCAAGCATCCCTGGAACTTGTTATAAAATGTTGCCAAGTATGACAGTCACATATCAAAGTAACTCTAAGTGCATCTACTATATAAAAGCGAAAATCCGTCCTTCTGTCTTTCTATACAAATCCACAGTTTACAAGTGACGATCGTTAAATTTTACATACAAGCGTATTAAAACACGGCGGAGGCAACTAAAACAATTAGAAATCCCTAGCACCCCTAGGGGAGCAGACAGCAGCACAGAGTATATCAGGAGACAGCATAACTCTGGAGTTGCTGGAGCAATGTACTCAAAACGTGGTACACATATGCCTTACAATCTGGGAACAAACACTGTGGGAGGAAGACACCCCTAGCACACCTAGGGGTGGGACAGCAGCACAGAGTATGTCAGCAGACAGCATAACTGTGGAAGGCCTGGAGCAATTTACACCAAACTTGGTACACATCTGACTTACAATCTGCAAACAAACTCTGTGGGGGTTAGACACCACTAGGGGTGGAACAGCAGCACAGGGTATGTCAGGAGACAGCATAACTCCCGAATGCCTGGACCAATTTACTACAAACTTGGTTCACATATGACTTACAAGCTGGGAACAAACACTGTGGGGGTAAGACAACCCTAGGGGTGAGGCAGCAACATAGAGTTTTTCAGCAGTCAGCATAACTCCGGAATGCCTGGAGCAATTTATACCAAATTTGCTACACATATGACCTACACTCTGGGAACAAACACGGTGAGGGTAACACACCACTAGCACCCCTAGGGGTATGCCAGCACACACTATATCAGTACATGCATGATATCTCAGTGATGACAGGGCTGCATGTGACAGGGCCATTGACATGATGTGAGGAGGGGAATGGAGGCAGCAGGAAGCAACAGACTGAGAGTTGTATAGTGGGAAGAGCAGGGCCCCTTGGGGGACCAAAAAGGGGTGTGGCCACTACACAAAGTGCATCAGAGAAGCAAGCTATGCCTATATACTAGATCTCCAATCAACATAAATTAAACTATCATTCTAATTTCCCATCCTCATCCCGTACCAAAACACGGGTATTCAGCTATCTACAATGTTATTTATACTGTGTGTTTAATATTTACATTTATTTTTGTAAACACTCATTCTTAAAATCCGAGGCAACGCCGGGTACTCCAGCTAGTATATACTAAATCATCTGTCACAGTAGCAATGTTCTGAGCATATTGGAAGTCTCGCAACAGAACATTTATAGATGGAATTTAAGATCATACATGTTAACATTCAACAAAATGCTATATCGGCATGCCCTCTTATGGAGTCTATGTAAGTCAATAGCAAAACCAAATGCTCCGTCTACATACAGTACAGCGCGGGCACAAGGTCATCATGCAATAAGTGATATATCCCGGCCAGACTCTTATATCTAAGTTTCCTTTAGATGCTTGATCCAAATAATGTATCACTAACAATGACATTACTGTGAAGTGAAGGAGAGATGATTAGGATAGTCACCTGTAACACGCATGCAATGTTTCTGTGACATGGAAAAACAATGGAAGCAATGTTATGGAGTCACCTTCATTGTTGTCCTAGTCAGTGGTGGAACTACCGCCTGTGCAAGCAGTGCCTTGCACTTGAGCCCACCGCTGTCAAAGGGCCCAAAGCCAGCGGCATTTCACCTCTTCAGTGGCATGCCAGTGAAGAGGTGAAATGCGGCTGGCTTTGGGCCCTTTGACAGCGGTGGGCCCCTCTCCCCCTCCCTACTCCGCTCGGCCATCCCAGTGAATGACGCGACTGCGTCATTCCTGAAATCTCCGCCAGCCGAGCGAAGTACAAGGCGGAGGGAGGATGAAAGGGGAGAGCATTATAGTGTTAGTGGGCTAGTGCCCACCAGCAAATGCTAGGGATGGCCATCGGTGGTTTATCCATCGATGGTCACCATCGATGGATAACATTGATGGTCAGTGGCCATCTCTAGCTACCCCTAGGCAACGAGCATTCCCCGTGGCAACGAGCATGGATCCCAGAGCATAAAACCACTGGGAACAAGCATCACACAACATGTAAAACCCCTGGCAATGCGCATGAAACCCCTGGCAACGTGCAGGTAAAAATATCTAAACTGGCACTGTGGGGGCATATCTGGCACTATGGGGGCATATCTGGCACCGTGGGGGCATGTGTATCTGGCAATGTGGGGGCATATGTGTATCCGGCACTGTGGGGGCATATCTGGCACTATGAGGGCATAGCTGACAGCGTGGGGGAATATGTGTATCTGGCACTGTGGGGGCATATCTAGCACTGTTGGGGCATATCTAGTACTGTTGGGGCATGTGTATCTGGCAATGTGGGGGCATATCTGGCACTATGAGGGCATAGCTGACAGCGTGGGGGAATATATGTATCTGGCACTGTGGGGGCATATCTAGCACTGTTGGGGCATGTGTATCTGGCAATGTGGGGGCATATGTGTATCTGGCACCATGGGGGCATATCTAGCACCGTGGGGGGTATATCTGTCACTGTGGGGGCATATGTGTATCTGGCACTGCACTATTGGGTCATGTGTATTACACCCCCATTTTCATTGGCCACACCCATTTTTTTGCAGTGCACACGCCTTCGGCGCGCGCACACGGTACAACTAACATTTTTTATACTTGCACCACCGTCCTGGTTGATAGGATAACCAGAAGAGTAGCTTTGGGTGGAGTGTCATGAGATTAAATGAAAATAAAAAGTTATGTACCCTCCAGGTTCCGTTCTCAGCAGTCCGGCTGTCGGTACAATGGTGCCACAGGGCACAGCCACACTCACTGTCCACTCAACCTCTTTCCAACACATCCAGCGGGTGTGAGCAAGTCGAGTGGATGTCATTACCTATTCCCTGTGAATGTCACCTTGGGGGGCCGCCTCACAATTTTATATATGCTGGTATTGAATAATAAATTTCTAGTGCTCCACAAAAAAAAAGACAACTCTTATTTCTTCTCCTCTTTATACGCTTATGAGTTACACAGGTTCTGTGGCTGATTAAACCAGGTGAAATGCAGAATTGAGGTCAGCCAGCCACAGAAACTGTATAATTCGTGAGAGGTTTATTTCTTTATAAAATATAAGCGGTGATTTAGTCTAGAAATTCCTGTCACTTATGTTTTCCCTTTACCTATATATTGAGGTACTCTGTACAACACTGCCTTATACTTCATTTTCTACACTAGTCTAATTTTTTTTAAACTAGAAACTCATGTATATCCAGTTGCAATTGATGTAGAAAATGTATATGTAAGATAGCTGTAACTCTGTAACTTTGCTGCTGGTTACTCTGACATCACACCTAGCCTGCGACATCACTAGCCCGTGACATCACAATGCTTCATCCTGTAACATTCTATCTACAGCTGCTGATGTTTCCAGTTTCCATGCAGGAAGACAGGTAGGAGGAGGGGAGTCCTACATAGCAGGAGGTGAGTCCTACGTAGCAGGGTATGATGGAGAAGGGTAAGGAAGACAGAGTGCAGTATAATCAGCTGAAAGGCAAGACAAGATAGACAGAACAGGGAATACAGGTGCAAGGACACAATAATAGGATAAGCGCAGGAAGGAACGACATATTTAGGAATAAAAATGTAGCGTTACAGGAATAAAGAAGGCAGTATGGAGGATAAGCACACATACAGGGGATGCAGATAATCTGGGTCTCTATGAGGCAGTATCGTGGCTTTGGGATGAAAAAGTTAATAAAATAGATAAATGGGATATAATAATTTGAAAGTATCTTGTTTGGAAAATTGGGAAACTGGTTGACTCAAGGACATTTTATTGTATTTAAATTAGTACTATGCTTAATGATAGTCTTTTGTGTTTTTTAGATCATCTGGCAAAGAGATTTGCAGAGTGTCGGGTGACCGGCAAAGAGATCTGCAAAGTGTCAGTTGAAGACGACGGGAGAGGTCGCAGAGGTAGCAATGACTGGAGGATAACATGCAGGAGGTAAGTTACCATACTTTCTCTGCACATGTTACATCTTCCCCACCTGCAGTGCACATGGGGGGTAATTCCAAGTTGATCACAGCAGGAATTTTTTTTTAGCAGTTGGGCAAAACCATGTGCACTGCAGGGGAGGCAGATATAACATGTGCAGAGAGAGTTAGATTTGGGTGGGTTATTTTGTTTCTGTGCAGGGTAAATACTGGCTGCTTTATTTTTACACTGCAATTTAGATTGCAGATTGAACACACCACACCCAAATCTAACTCTCTCTGCACACGCTAAATCTGCCTCCCCTGCAGTGCACATGGTTTTGCCCAATTGCTAAAAAAAATCCTGCTGCGATAAACTTGGAATTACCCCCATGGTTTTGTCCATTAGAGAACAAATTTGCTGCTGCAATCAGGTCTGAATTAGGCCCAGTGTATGATACTAACATAGGGGGTCATTCCGAGTTGATCGCTCGCTAGCTATTTTTAGCAGCCGTGCAAACGCTAAGCCGCCGCCCTCTGGGAGTGTATCTTAGCTTAGCAGAAGTGCGACCGAAAGGATCGCAGAGCGACTACAAAAAAAAATTGTGCAGTTTCAGAGTAGCTCCAAACCTACTCAGCGCTTGCGATCACTTCAGACTGTTCAGTTCCGGATTTGACGTCACAAACACCCCCTGCGTTCGGCCAGCCACGCCTGCGTTTTTCATGGCACGCCGTGTTTTTTCGAACACTCCCTGAAAACGGTCAGTTGACACCCAGAAACGCCCCTTTCCTGTCATTCATTCTGCGGCTGCCATTGCGACTGAAAAGCGTCGCTAGACCTTTTGTAAAATTACTTAGCCCATTGTGAAAGTACGTCGCACGTGTGCACTGCGCCGCATGCGCAGAATTGCCACTTTTTCATTTAATCGCTGCGCTGTGAACATTTTTAGCTAGCGATCAACTCGGAATGACCACCATGGTTCTAGCACTAGGGAAGATAAAACCTGCAGCAGATAACTTGGTCTCTATGAGAAAGGATCTTGGGTTTTGGATAAAAAGTCAATAAAATAGATTAATTGCAAATGAATAAAAATGAAAGTACGTAACAAAATGTAGTAGTATAATTATACACATAGTATGTCTGACCAGGAATTCTGGTTATTTAGATCAGTGGTTCTCAAACTCGGTCCTCAGGACCCCACACAGTGCATGTTTTGCAGGTAACCCAGCAGGTGCACAGGTGTTTTAATTACTCACTGACGCATTTTAAAAGGTACACAGGTGGAGCTAATTATGTCACTTGTGATTCTGTGAGGAGACCTGCAAAACATGCACTGTGTGGGGTCCTGAGGACCGAGTTTGAGAACCTGTGATTTAGATCATCATTTGGCAAAGTTCTGGCAAAGAGATTTGCAGAGTGTCGGGTGACCGGCAAAGAGGTCTGCAAAGTGTCAGTTGAAGACGACGGGAGGGGTCGCAGAGGAATTAGTGACTGGAGAATAGCATGCAGAAGGTAAGTTACCATACTTGTGTAATTGTGTGTGTGGTGGGGGGTATTGAGAGCACAGTCAAAACATAGGCCCTCATTCTGAGTTGATCGCACCACGCAACTTTTTGCTGCTGGTGCGATCAACTTAGCTCCGCCTATGGGGGAGTGTATTTTAGCATAGCAGGGCTGCGATCGCTTGTGCAGCCCTGCTTTCCTAAAAAAGTTTCCTGCAAAACAAGACCAGCCCTGGACATACTTACCCTGTGCGACGGATCCAGCGATGATAGGCATGGCTTTGACCTCAGACATCCGCCCTCCGTTCACCTGGACACGCCTGCGTTTTCCTTACCACTCCCCGAAAATGGCTCCAAACGGTGAGTTGCCGCCCCGGAACGCCTTCCTGCAGTCAATCTTCTTGCGCCCCCCGCGCATGTGCAGTTGTGACCCGGTCGCAGCTGTGCGAACAAAAGTACGCTGCAATCGGGTCGGAATGACCCCCATAGGGTCTATGATGGGGGAGAGCAGACAATACAAAACATGCAGAACGGGGCAACTTGGTATAGCACATACAGATGGTGTGGGGGCACAATACAAAAAAAATAGAAATTGTGGCGTACTCTATAGGACATATAGAGGAAGGACATACACTTTTGGGGGTTGCGAGATGTAGAACATACTGTAATACAGAAAAACAGGAAGGGTGGGGAGAGCATGATACAGAACATACAGATCGGGGGAAGAACAATACAGATCAGGGGTGATAGTGAAATGGCTGACATTTACAGTACATCAATGAACTGGGGGCAGGTGTACAAAGCCTGGGAGAGTGATAAAGCGGAGAGAGATAAACTAACAACCAATCAGCTCCTAGCTGTTATTTTTCAAACACAGCCTGTAACATGGCAGTTAGGAGCTGATTAGCTGGTACTTTACCTCTCTCCACTTTATCACTCTGCAGGGCTTAATACATCTCCCCCATAGAATAACCAAATGATGAAATGGAACAAAATGGTATAAATGATGTGAATTGGAGCTGTAACAAGTGACTGTTTCCCTATCATTACATATAATAAAGGTGACATAGTCCTTTCCCTAGAGTCCTTCTCCTTACCGCTCAGGGGGCCTGATTCAGATGCGGACGCAGAGCTGCTGTTGCACCTAGTGGCTCAATGCTTTTTCACTGTGCATGCGTGTAAGCTGCACTGCGCACGAAATGAAATCAAGCTCACATAGAGAATCCCATCGCAAAGTGATTGACAGGAAGTTAGCATTTGAGGTGGTAACGGGGGTGGCTAACTGTATACAGGCATGTCAGGTCCGTTCAAACGCCGTTCCATGTGCGTGCATAAATTACCCATTGCGACCTGTGTTGCTGCTGCAGAGCCCCCTGTGTCTAGGAGACTTGCTCAGCCTACGACTGCTCAGACTCACGATGCAATTGTGAACGGCAAGATTGCAGCAGCGATCGCTTCCACAACCACAACTGAATCAGGCCCACAATTACACCATTATCCACAACTACCACAAAAGACTTCAAGATGACATTGATGTTAAAGGGGGCAATACACGGTATTAAGAACTGGGGTATGTAAACTTTTGATCAGGGTCATTTGGGTAGTTTCTGTTGTCATTATGATTTAAAAAGAGTAAACTCAGTTGTTTGACAATAAATGGCTTCACCCAACCACTAACCATGAGTGAAAGAAAAGTTTGTGAGTTATCATTCATATTCTCTGACAAATGGCCAGAAAATCACAAATTCTGCTAGGGTATGTAAACTTATGAGCACAACTGTATTTACATAGAGAGATTTTTCTCTCTACACAACCACACCACTGTTTGCAGTTTGTTTCTCTGCTTGTTCATCCACTAACAATGATTTTTCATCTCTTCTTCTTCGTCTACACGCAGTTGGTGATCCCTGAATAGCTGCCCTGGGAGGAGAGCTGCGGACTCATGCTCTAAATGTTCAGACATATGCATTACCTATTAGGAGATGCGGTAAAGATGCCGGCTGTCAGGTTTACGGCAGTCAGAATACGGACACTGGGATCCCGACACTCTTCAGAATCCCGACGTTGGAATTCCGAATGGGGAAGGATACCGATGCCTGTATCCCCACGATCATAGGTTTAGGGCTGGGCAAGGGGGGTTGGGTTTAGGCATCAGGCACAGGGAAGAAGGGGGTGTGGTTAGACTGCGGGGGAGGGAGCGTTAGGTTTACGTGTCAGGCGGGGGGGGCAGGTTTAGGCATCAGGCGGGGGGTTAGGGTTAGGCTGCGGATAGGATGGGTTAGTCACCCCTGGGGGAGATTAGGCTGTGTGGGAGGGAGGGTTAGGGTTAGGCGTTAGGTGGGGGGGTTAAGTTTAGGCTGCGGGTGGGGCGAGTTTAGGGTTAGGCACCTCCCGTGGTGGTTAGGCTGCAGGGGAGGGAGGGACAGGTTTAGGTGGGGGGGGGGGGGATTAGGTTTAGGCGTCAGGTGGGGTGGCTAAATTAAGGCTGTGGGTCGGGGGAGGTTAGGGTTAGGCTGTGGGTAGGGTGGGTTAGGCACCTCTGGGGGTGGTTAGGCTGCGAGGGAGGGAGGTTTAGGCATCAGGTGGGTGGTTAGGTTTAGGCATCAGGCGCTGGGTTAGGTTTAGGCTGCGTGTGGGGGGAGGTTAGCGTTAGGCTGTGGGTAGGGTGGGTTAGGGTTAGGCACCCCCGGGAGTGGTTAGGCTGCGAGGGAGGGAGGGTTAGGTTTAGGTAGCAGGGACAGAGGGGGGGGTTGATTAGGCTGCGGGAGAGGGAGGGTTAGTTTAGTCAGCAGGGACAGAGGTTATGATTAGGCACCTCCGTGGGAGGGTTAGGCACAAAGTGGGGAGGTTAGGGTTAGACTGCGGACAGGCAGGGTTAGGGGGGTGGGGGGAGGATAGGGTTAGGCTGCAAGGGAGGGAGGGTTAGGTTTAGGCAGTGGGTGGGGGGAGGTTTAGGCAGCGGGTGGGAGGAGGTTTAGGCAGCAGGGACGGAGGTTAGGATTAGGCACAAAGGTTAGGGTTAGACTGCGGATAGGCAGGTTTAGGGGGGTGGGGAGAGGGAGAGGGTTAGGCATCAGGCGGAGGGGTTAGGCTGTGGGTGGGGGGAGGTTAGGGTTAGACTGCGGACAGGCAGGGTTAGGGGGGAGAACACCCCTTACTCATCACTGTCTGTCTTTTCTGTACTGGGATCCTGGCATTGGTATGACAACCACAGGGATCCCATGCGCTGGGATAGCATACTGACCCCTCTATTAGTACAGCACTTAATGCCCAGAGGGAAGGGCGATCCTGAGGCCATGGTTCCCCAGAGGTTTCCCCCCCCAAGGGGGTTTTCCTCTCCTGAGTGCTGAAGGATGACTCTTTGTGAGTCCAGAGGTGTAGCTTTTATGCCATAATGAGTACCAATCTCATGCCCACCCCTGCAATGTATAAGACGTAAAATAATTGCTAATGCAATCACTTTACTTCTGGGTTTAGACCCCGGCTGCGCTAGTTTACATGTGCAATCATCAGACTGCATATGTGAGAGCAGACAGTAATGCAGAGGGATCCCAAGGATCCTTCTCCTGGGAATTACTGCATAATGTAGCCCACAGGCTACAAAAGCCGTTTAGAAATGGTATTAGCTGCCGGGCCAAGCTCAGAAATGCTTTGCATTCTGGAGCTTGGTGAGTTTCACAGTTTACCATCTGCCGTAGAAACTTTTGGCGGCTGCTTTTGTGTTCAAAATAGGAGGAACGCAATAGATATCTCAAATATCCATTGCAGTCCCCAATACATACATTCAGGGGCTGGTTAATATTTGTGAGAAGCCCCCAAAACCAACTGTTTTTGGAGATGTCTCACAAATATTATTTATTAAATATTCCACTTAATAAACTTTTTATATTTTAACATAAACTAAAAAATGTTTTATGTATTCATTGACTGAGTCTTTACTGAATGCTAATTTCACAGGGTCCGCAAATTATTACTGATATGACTGTTACTCTACTGTCCTGCTGGTGCTCCTGGCCTGCTGTATAGCAGCCAGACATATATTTTATATACAGCACTCTTGGGGAGATGTATCAAGCCTTGGAGAGATAAAGTGCAGATGTCCAAACCACCCAATCATCTTCTGTCAATTATCTAGCACAATACATGAAATAATACTTGTAGTTAGAAGCTTCATTTGATTTGGGCAAATACTCAACTTTATCTCTCTCCACGGCTTGATATATCTCCCGGAAAATATCATGTATTCCTTTCACTTAATTAACAAGTTAAATTAATTAATTGTCTTGGAAACATGGTAAGAAATTCACAGTATAAGATAATGTTATAAAGGCTTGTCAATACCTCCTGGTACATTTACATTGATTTATCATTCACATTTCTTCCATGCCAGACAGGGGTGGATTGGGAACGTAAAGTGGCTATAAGCGGGGCCCAACACAAATTGGGCTTAAGCAAACTGTTAGCATTACCCACAGTGGTAGTAAGCAAGGCTAATGCAGCATGGTAGGCAATCACAGCACCAGCAGTAGCATTGTGTCAAAGGAGGTGGAGATCACACCGGTGGGTGAGGCATTGCACTGGTAGGCATCACCTGCAGGAGAATCATGTCACGGGAGGTGGAGATCACACCAGTAGCTGAGGCATTGTACTAGTAGGCAGTCACAGCACCAGCAGGAGGATCCTGCCGCAGGAGGTGGAGATCACACCAGTGGGTGAGGTATTGCACTGGTAGGCAGTCACAGCACCAACAGGGGGATCATGTCAAAGGAGGTGGAGATCACACCAGTAGGTGAGGCATTGCACTGGTAGGCAGTAACAACAGCACCAGCAGGAGGATCTTGTCACAGGAGGTTGAGATCACACAAGTAGGTGAGGCATTGCACTGGTAGGCAGTCACAGCACCAGCAGGAGGATCGTGTCACAGGAGGTGGAGATCACAACAGTAGGTGAGGCATTACACTGGTAGGCAGTCACAGCACCAGCAGGAGGATCTTGACACAGGAGGTGGAGATCACACCAGTAGGTGAGGCATTGCACTGGTAGGCAGGTCACAGCACCAGCAGGAGGATCGTGTCACAGGAGGTGGAGATCACAACAGTAGGTGAGGCATTGTACTGGTAGGCAGTCACAGCACCAGCAGGAGGATCGTGTCACAGGAGGTGGAGATCACAACAGTAGGTGAGGCATTACACTGGTAGGCAGTCACAGCACCAGCAGGAGGATCTTGACACAGGAGGTGGAGATCACACCAGTAGGTGAGGCATTGCACTGGTAGGCAGGTCACAGCACCAGCAGGAGGATCGTGTCACAGGAGGTGGAGATCACAACAGTAGGTGAGGCATTGTACTGGTAGGCAGTCACAGCACCAGCAGGAGGATCGTGTCAAAGGAGGTGGAGATCACACCAGTAGGTGAGGCATTACACTGGTAGGCAGTCACAGCATCAGCAGGAGGATCTTGACACAGGAGGTGGAGATCACACCAGTAGGTGAGGCATTGCACTGGTAGGCAGGTCACAGCACCAGCAGGAGGATCTTGTCACAGGAGGTTGAGATCACACAAGTAGGTGAGGCATTGCACTGGTAGGCAGTCACAGCACCAGCAGGAGGATCGTGTCACAGGAGGTGGAGATCACACCAGTAGGTGAGGCATTGTACTGGTAGGCAGTCACAGCACCAGCAGTAGGATCGTGTCACAGGAGGTGGAGATCACACCAGTAGGTGAGGCATTGTACTGGTAGGCAGTCACAGCACCAGCAGGAGGATCTTGACACAGGAGGTGGAGATCACACCAGTAGGTGAGGCATTGCACTGGTTGGCAGGTCACAGCACCAGCAGGAGGATCGTGTCACAGGAGGTGGAGATCACACCAGTAGGTGAGGCATTACACTGGTAGGCAGTCACAGCACCAGCAGGAGGATCTTGACACAGGAGGTGGAGATCACACCAGTAGGTGAGGCATTGCACTGGTAGGCAGGTCACAGCACCAGCAGGAGGATCGTGTCACAGGAGGTGGAGATCACACCAGTAGGTGAGGCATTGCACTGGTAGGCAGGTCACAGTACCTATGTTAGCTACACGCCTATATATTACACATGTAACTGTGATAGGGAAGGTGGCCTCTCTCGGCTCTGGGCTCCATAGCAGCCCGTGCTACAGCCCCCTTCTACACTCAGCTCACCAATCCGGCATATTGCTGGGTTGGTGACGCTGCTGCTGACGTGGCAGGGGCGGCGCTGGGAGATCACATGATCTCCCAGCGCCGCCCTTCCATACACTGCGAACGGGAGCCGTATCGCATCGACACGGCTTCCGTTCACATTACACAGCTTACCGGGTTGAACACGTGTTCAACCCGGCAAGCTACCCGGGAAGGATTCCCGGATCACTTGATCCGGGAATTTGCAGAGGGGGCCATTTCCACTAGGAAAAAACACGGGTAAATGCGCGCCTCCGCGCATTCACCCGTGTTTTTAGAGCTAGCCGAAAAGTGGTATGAGACACATTTTTGCATGAAAAACGCAAAAAAACGCTCTGTGCTACTGAGTCCCGCCATGGCATGGCGCAACTTCAAGGGCTGTTTAGAGTAACTGCAGCAAAGATGTAAGAGGATGCATCTGTATCTCTGAGTGTACTTTGTATGTATTAATGTTTAGTCTATCTACATATATTCAGATGTAATAGGTATAAGCTGTAAAAAAAAAAATATTGAAAGACGTAAAATAAATCAAAGCCTTATAATATTAATAATTTTAGAAATAAATTAAAAACATGGTTGATCACGGTTTCTAATACGATTTTATCTTTTTTTCATTAAAATATTAAAGCACAAAAAAAAACCTGGTTTAAAAAAAAAAAAAGTTTATACAAAAAAAGCGGTTTGGGTTTTTTTCCCCCCGAACCCTGATTCTAACACTGAAAACTCTCCATTCTGAAAACGGTTATGCCACAGGCAACTGCTGGGTCATTTGGCCACAGTAGTAACTCTAATGTAGCAAAAAAGTGCAGAGGACAAACAAAAAAGGAGCAAGACACCAAGCAGGAGAGGAGACAAAACTATGCAGCTTTATAATACAATATAATACAGGTAATAGAATGTAGTTAGAGTATCACCCGACATAATAACATGCATACGGTACTAGAAGTGTTCACCATGGTATAGGAAACAAAGCGCTGGCTAGACAATGCTGAAATTAGAGAGAGGGAGAAAAAAGGGAGAAAAAGACAGAGTAAAAATAAATAAATAAAAATAATAAAAATGTTTAAGCTCTTTTGTGATAATTGCACAATAATTGTGACACACACTGACTGGGGAAAACGGAGACTATGGAGTCTCTGTGAGAGAGAAATCTGCTTTTGAAAACCAGTCAGCTGTGCCTGGGATCATTTTCTTATGGACATTGGTATAAAATACAGTCCCCACAGGAAGGAGAAACACCCATGATTAATTGCGCATGCACGAAACGCGTTGGAAACTCGATAGCAGCCCAATCCGGAAACAAGTGAGGACGCCGGCACGTAAAGCCGTGAGGAGACCAGCAGCACACAGCAACACTGCAAGAAGCACCCGTGAACAACAAGCTCCGGCCATTGAATACCAGAGCATAAGGTTAGAATATAGGGAAAGCTTAGAGCTAAGTGGTGTCGCAAGGCATAACAAGGACTCCTTACTTACCGGAAGAAGCTGCAATTTTCACAAAAGAGCTTAAACAATTTATTATTTTTGTAACCCTGTACCCAATTGAGGGTTACTTACGACTAGGTTGTCTGCTATGGGAATAGTTTGGTGCCTCCACCCAAGCTTTGAATGATTATGTGGCTCGCTTGGGTAAGCCAGGGCGCAATTTAGATATGTATACAATACCTATTGTACCCTTTTCCCGAAATTAGGTGTCCCTGGGATGTAAATAACTGACTCACTATTCACTGGATTATATTTCACTGAATACATATGACCCTATATATCTATATATCTATATATATATATATATATATATATAGATAGATATATATATAGATAGATATATATATATCTATATATATTTAACCGTACCTGTTCTCGTTTCTTTTTTTTTTTTCAGGTCGACTCACGCCAATTTGTACATATTCATCAGGTAAGTATTCCACCACCAATACAATTATGATTTTTTTATTCCAATGAAAGTATGTTAGCCTTATTTCCTATATAGGATAACTCTTTTAACATATCTTCCCTGTAAACTAGTTCTGTTATTTTTTTTTACAATAAGATACTGCATGCAATTTACAAAAAAAAACCTTAGGTACCTTTTCTATAGTATCATGGACTATAGACCCGGGTTTTCCTTTCATTCTAAAATATATATATATATATATATATATATATATATATATATATATATATACACATACATACATACATACATACATACATACATACATATATATATATATATATATATATATATATATATATATATATATATAACCTGCGCAGGAATAGTTTATAGTGCACTTACAGTGAGTTCTCTGAACATTGCTCAAGGTAAAGTGGTGAAAGTCTAGGTTCCTATAGTCTTGTCTGGTAAGAAGGGGTTTTCCACGGCTATCGAGATCAGTAACACAGTTTATTTAATTACACTTCCTTCAATAAGCCCTGTTGGTGTTCTTTTCGCTAGCCACTTAAAAGACTTGATAGTCAAAACATGAAGGCAACCAGGCTATAACAATTCCAGAAGTGTATCGGGATAGCTGCTTCGGGTGACCTGTCAAGTTAACAGATAATAGCCAGTAGCCTAGACCTTCCACGTGTGTCTTTTCACAGGTGTCCTGGAGTAATGCTTTTATTTATTCAGAATATGACTTCTGCTAACTTCTCTCAGAGCCTGCTTGAGGGATACTTTCTGTAATGGTTGCTCAATTCACTGTTACTCCATTTAATCTATCTGAGGTGGTCTGAGCGAATCTGATAAATCGGGATAATTCAGTCTACAGTCATAGGTAACTCCTTCCCACTTAAGCATCTATTATATACATGAGTTTTAGTTAGAGATGAGCGGGTTCGGTTCCTCGGAATCCGAACCCGCCCGAACTTCAGCTTTTTTTACACGGATCCGAGCGACTCGGATCTTCCCGCCTTGCTCGGTTAACCCGAGCGCGCCCGAACGTCATCATGACGCTGTCGGATTCTCGCGAGGCTCGGATTCTATCGCGAGACTCGGATTCTATATAAGGAGCCGCGCGTCGCCGCCATTTTACACGTGCATTGAGATTGATAGTGAGAGGACGTGGCTGGCGTCCTCTCCGCTTAGAGAAGAAATAGATAGGAGAGTGAGAGTGAGACAGTGACACTTCATTTACTGGAGCTTAGGAGGAGTACTCAGACAGAGAGTGCAGAATTTTGCTGATAGTATTAGTTAGTTATACTAGTGACAGAGTGAGACCGTGACACTTCATTTACTGGAGCTTAGGAGGAGTACTCAGACAGAGAGTGCAGAATTTTGCTGATAGTATTAGTTAGTTATACTAGTGACTGACCAGTGACCACCAGTGCAGTTTTATATTATTTAATATAATCCGTTCTCTGCCTGAAAAAACGATACACAGTGACTCAGTCACATACCATATCTGTGCTCAGCCCAGTGTGCTGCTGCATCATCTATGTATAATATCTGACTGTGCTCACACAGCTTAATTGTGGGGGAGACTGGGGAGCAGTTAGGTTATAGCAGGAGCCAGGAGTACATATTAAAAAATTAAACAGTGCACACTTTTTTTCTGCAGGAGTGCCACTGCCAGTGTGACTGACCAGTGACCTGACCACCAGTATATAGTATACTATATTGTATTGTGAATGTCTGCCTGTAAAAGTTAAACACACGTCGTGTGACTTGTGTGGTGTTTTTTTATTCTATAAAATAAAAAACTCATTCTGCTGACAGACAGTGTCCAGCAGGTCCGTCATTATATAATATATACCTGTCCGGCTGCAGTAGTGATATATATATATTTTTTATATCATTATTTATCATCCAGTCGCAGCAGACACAGTACGGTAGTTCACGGCTGTAGCTACCTCTGTGTCGGCACTCAGCAGTCCGTCCATAATTGTATACCACCTACCCGTGTTTTTTTTTTTTTTCTTTCTTCTTTATACATACTACATCTCATTATCAACCAGTCTATATTAGCAGCAGACACAGTACGGTAGTCCACGGCTGTAGCTACCTCTGTGTCGGCACTCGGCAGTCCGTCCATAATTGTATACCACCTACCCGTGGTTTTTTTTTTTCTTTCTTCTTTATACATACTACATCTCATTATCATCCAGTCTATATTAGCAGCAGACACAGTACAGTACGGTAGTCCACGGCTGTAGCTACCTCTGTGTCGGCACTCGGCAGTCCGTCCATAATTGTATACCACCTACCCGTGGTTTTTTTTTTCTTTCTTCTTTATACATACTACATCTCATTATCAACCAGTCTATATTAGCAGCAGACACAGTACGGTAGTCCACGGCTGTAGCTACCTCTGTGTCGGCACTCGGCAGTCCATCCATAATTGTATACCACCTACCCGTGGTTTTTTTTTCTTTCTTCTTTATACATACTACATCTCATTATCATCCAGTCTATATTAGCAGCAGACACAGTACAGTACGGTAGTCCACGGCTGTAGCTACCTCTGTGTCGGCACTCGGCAGTCCGTCCATAATTGTATACCACCTACCCGTGTTTTTTTTTTCTTTCTTCTTTATACATACTACATCTCATTATCATCCAGTCTATATTAGCAGCAGACACAGTACAGTACGGTAGTCCACGGCTGTAGCTACCTCTGTGTCGGCACTCGGCAGTCCGTCCATAATTGTATACCACCTACCCGTGGTTTTTTTTTTCTTTCTTCTTTATACATACTACATCTCATTATCAACCAGTCTATATTAGCAGCAGACACAGTACGGTAGTCCACGGCTGTAGCTACCTCTGTGTCGGCACTCGGCAGTCCATCCATAATTGTATACCACCTACCCGTGGTTTTTTTTTTCTTTCTTCTTTATACATACATACTACATCTCATTATCATCCAGTCTATATTAGCAGCAGACACAGTACAGTACAATAGTCCACGGCTGTAGCTACCTCTGTGTCGGCACTCGGCAGTCCATCCATAATTGTATACTAGTATCCATCCATCTCCATTGTTTACCTGAGGTGCCTTTTAGTTGTGCCTATTAAAATATGGAGAACAAAAATGTTGAGGTTCCAAAATTAGGGAAAGATAAAGATCCACTTCCACCTCGTGCTGAAGCTGCTGCCACTAGTCATGGCCGAGACGATGAAATGCCAGCAACGTCGTCTGCCAAGGCCGATGCCCAATGTCATAGTACAGAGCATGTCAAATCCAAAACACCAAATATCAGTAAAAAAAGGACTCCAAAACCTAAAATAAAATTGTCGGAGGAGAAGCGTAAACTTGCCAATATGCCATTTACCACACGGAGTGGCAAGGAACGGCTGAGGCCCTGGCCTATGTTCATGGCTAGTGGTTCAGCTTCACATGAGGATGGAAGCACTCAGCCTCTCGCTAGAAAAATGAAAAGACTCAAGCTGGCAAAAGCACCGCAAAGAACTGTGCGTTCTTCGAAATCCCAAATCCACAAGGAGAGTCCAATTGTGTCGGTTGCGATGCCTGACCTTCCCAACACTGGACGTGAAGAGCATGCGCCTTCCACCATTTGCACGCCCCCTGCAAGTGCTGGAAGGAGCACCCGCAGTCCAGTTCCTGATAGTCAGATTGAAGATGTCAGTGTTGAAGTACACCAGGATGAGGAGGATATGGGTGTTGCTGGCGCTGGGGAGGAAATTGACCAGGAGGATTCTGATGGTGAGGTGGTTTGTTTAAGTCAGGCACCCGGGGAGACACCTGTTGTCCGTGGGAGGAATATGGCCACTGACATGCCTGGTGAAAATACCAAAAAAATCAGCTCTTCGGTGTGGAAGTATTTCAACAGAAATGCGGACAACAGGTGTCAAGCCGTGTGTTGCCTTTGTCAAGCTGTAATAAGTAGGGGTAAGGACGTTAACCACCTCGGAACATCCTCCCTTATACGTCACCTGCAGCGCATTCATAATAAGTCAGTGACAAGTTCAAAAACTTTGGGCGACAGCGGAAGCAGTCCACTGACCAGTAAATCCCTTCCTCTTGTAACCAAGCTCACGCAAACCACCCCACCAACTCCCTCAGTGTCAATTTCCTCCTTCCCCAGGAATGCCAATAGTCCTGCAGGCCATGTCACTGGCAATTCTGACGAGTCCTCTCCTGCCTGGGATTCCTCCGATGCATCCTTGCGTGTAACGCCTACTGCTGCTGGCGCTGCTGTTGTTGCTGCTGGGAGTCGATGGTCATCCCAGAGGGGAAGTCGTAAGCCCACTTGTACTACTTCCAGTAAGCAATTGACTGTTCAACAGTCCTTTGCGAGGAAGATGAAATATCACAGCAGTCATCCTGCTTCAAAGCGGATAACTGAGGCCTTGACAACTATGTTGGTGTTAGACGTGCGTCCGGTATCCGCCGTTAGTTCACAGGGAACTAGACAATTTATTGAGGCAGTGTGCCCCCGTTACCAAATACCATCTAGGTTCCACTTCTCTAGGCAGGCGATACCGAGAATGTACACGGACGTCAGAAAAAGACTCACCAGTGTCCTAAAAAATGCAGTTGTACCCAATGTCCACTTAACCACGGACATGTGGACAAGTGGAGCAGGGCAGGGTCAGGACTATATGACTGTGACAGCCCACTGGGTAGATGTATGGACTCCCGCCGCAAGAACAGCAGCGGCGGCACCAGTAGCAGCATCTCGCAAACGCCAACTCTTTCCTAGGCAGGCTACGCTTTGTATCACCGCTTTCCAGAATACGCACACAGCTGAAAACCTCTTACGGCAACTGAGGAAGATCATCGCGGAATGGCTTACCCCAATTGGACTCTCCTGTGGATTTGTGGCATCGGACAACGCCAGCAATATTGTGTGTGCATTAAATATGGGCAAATTCCAGCACGTCCCATGTTTTGCACATACCTTGAATTTGGTGGTGCAGAATTTTTTTTAAAACGACAGGGGCGTGCAAGAGATGCTGTCGGTGGCCAGAAGAATTGCGGGACACTTTCGGCGTACAGGCACCACGTACAGAAGACTGGAGCACCACCAAAAACTACTGAACCTGCCCTGCCATCATCTGAAGCAAGAAGTGGTAACGAGGTGGAATTCAACCCTCTATATGCTTCAGAGGTTGGAGGAGCAGCAAAAGGCCATTCAAGCCTATACAATTGAGCACAATATAGGAGGTGGAATGCACCTGTCTCAAGCGCAGTGGAGAATGATTTCAACGTTGTGCAAGGTTCTGATGCCCTTTGAACTTGCCACACGTGAAGTCAGTTCAGACACTGCCAGCCTGAGTCAGGTCATTCCCCTCATCAGGCTTTTGCAGAAGAAGCTGGAGACATTGAAGGAGGAGCTAACACGGAGCGATTCCGCTAGGCATGTGGGACTTGTGGATGGAGCCCTTAATTCGCTTAACAAGGATTCACGGGTGGTCAATCTGTTGAAATCAGAGCACTACATTTTGGCCACCGTGCTCGATCCTAGATTTAAAGCCTACCTTGGATCTCTTTCCGGCAGACACAAGTCTGCTGGGGTTGAAAGACCTGCTGGTGAGAAAATTGTCAAGTCAAGCGGAACGCGACCTGTCAACATCTCCTCCTTCACATTCTCCCGCAACTGGGGGTGCGAGGAAAAGGCTCAGAATTCCGAGCCCACCCGCTGGCGGTGATGCAGGGCAGTCTGGAGCGACTGCTGATGCTGACATCTGGTCCGGACTGAAGGACCTGACAACGATTACGGACATGTCATCTACTGTCACTGCATATGATTCTCTCAACATTGAAAGAATGGTGGAGGATTATATGAGTGACCGCATCCAAGTAGGCACGTCACACAGTCCGTACTTATACTGGCAGGAAAAAGAGGCAATTTGGAGGCCCTTGCACAAACTGGCTTTATTCTACCTAAGTTGCCCTCCCACAAGTGTGTACTCCGAAAGAGTGTTTAGTGCCGCCGCTCACCTTGTCAGCAATCGGCGTACGAGGTTACATCCAGAAAATGTGGAGAAGATGATGTTCATTAAAATGAATTATAATCAATTCCTCCGCGGAGACATTGACCAGCAGCAATTGCCTCCACAAAGTACACAGGGAGCTGAGGTGGTGGATTCCAGTGGGGACGAATTGATAATCTGTGAGGAGGGGGATGTACACGGTGATATATCGGAGGATGATGATGAGGTGGACATCTTGCCTCTGTAGAGCCAGTTTGTGCAAGGAGAGATTAATTGCTTCTTTTTTGGGGGGGGTCCAAACCAACCCGTCATATCAGTCACAGTCGTGTGGCAGACCCTGTCACTGAAATGATGGGTTGGTTAAAGTGTGCATGTCCTGTTTATACAACATAAGGGTGGGTGGGAGGGCCCAAGGACAATTCCATCTTGCACCTCTTTTTTCTTTTATTTTTCTTTGCGTCATGTGCTGTTTGGGGAGGGTTTTTTGGAAGGGCCATCCTGCGTGACACTGCAGTGCCACTCCTAGATGGGCCCGGTGTTTGTGTCGGCCACTAGGGTCGCTTATCTTACTCACACAGTCAGCTACCTCATTGCGCCTCTTTTTTTCTTTGCGTCATGTGCTGTTTGGGGAGGGTTTTTTGGAAGGGCCATCCTGCGTGACACTGCAGTGCCACTCCTAGATGGGCCCGGTGTTTGTGTCGGCCACTAGGGTCGCTTATCTTACTCACACAGTCAGCTACCTCATTGCGCCTCTTTTTTTTCTTTGCGTCATGTGCTGTTTGGGGAGGGTTTTTTGGAAGGGCCATCCTGCGTGACACTGCAGTGCCACTCCTAGATGGGCCCGGTGTTTGTGTCGGCCACTAGGGTCGCTTATCTTACTCTCACAGTCAGCTACCTCATTGCGCCTCTTTTTTTCTTTGCGTCATGTGCTGTTTGGGGAGGGTTTTTTGGAAGGGCCATCCTGCGTGACACTGCAGTGCCACTCCTAGATGGGCCCGGTGTTTGTGTCGGCCACTAGGGTCGCTTATCTTACTCGCACAGCGACCTCGGTGCAAATTTTAGGACTAAAAATAATATTGTGAGGTGTGAGGTATTCAGAATAGACTGAAAATTAGTGTAAATTATGGTTTTTGAGGTTAATAATACTTTGGGATCAAAATGACCCCCAAATTCTATGATTTAAGCTGTTTTTTAGGGTTTTTTGAAAAAAACACCCGAATCCAAAACACACCCGAATCCGACAAAAAAAATTCGGTGAGGTTTTGCCAAAACGCGGTCGAACCCAAAACACGGCCGCGGAACCGAACCCAAAACCAAAACCCGAAAAATTTCCGGCGCTCATCTCTAGTTTTAGTCTGTCCCTTCTGACTGCAAATCTTGGCTGAAATGTCCTGACTGACTTCCTTCGCTACGAAAAAGACAGCATCGTTTCCATAAACACAGATTATCCTTCTGTAGTGACACAGATTACCCTTGTACATTAAATTATTATGAGGAGTGGGAACTCAAGGGATGAACTGGTCTCATCCCCACAAAGTATATCTTATAACCAGCTTAAATATTCTTTTTACCATAGGGGCTGAAGAATTTATGGGGATAACTCCTCTTCTCAGGCTGGGTCTGACTTACTCCTCCATCTGTATACACCCTAAGTAGTACTGTCCCCTATGGTCGTTATTGTAAAGCTGACTTACTGATTGCAATGGAAGTCCCACTGGGGCTCATAGCGCCGCTCAGCTGTTACTGACACAGGTGGCTCTCTGTAAGAGTCTTATGTGGCTAGGGTACTCCCTCTTCTGGCTGCTAAGCCTCCTCTGATCCACTGTCTCTCACTCAACAGCGTCAGTCCGCCTCCTCCGGCTACCTAACTACGTTGATGTGGGTACGAAGACTATCGAGATAGCTTTGAGGAGATGCCCCTGTCACTCACGGTTTCGGCTGCACTCCGAGAATCATCCATAGCTGCCAGGGAGTTAGGGGAGGCGTTACTTGTCCATAACTCCTCCTAATGGGCAGTTCGTGGGCGTTTTTTTTTACAGCTCCAGTCTGTGTAAATTACTGTGCTGCTGGCCGGAAACTCCTCCTTGAGAGAGGCTCCCACGATCACCGTTCTCACCTGCTCCGGACACTCTCGGCCACTGCGGCGTCAATCAGCTCCTGCTCCCCCGGCTCCGAGGTCTTTAGATGCAGGCCCCTCTCAGCCCTTGGCGCTGTATTCTCGGAGCTCTCTCTGGGTAAGTGTGGTGGTCTGAGCGGCTCCAGGCGCAGCTACCGCTAATCATCAGCTGTCCCGATCCCTCCGGTTCCTCTCCGCTAATCAGCTGTGCCGCTCCCTCCGGTTCCTCTCCCGACACCCCTCTCGCACCTCCGGCAGCCTTCTTCTTTTTGTGACGCACCTCCTCTTTCCAACCGTTTGTCCTCGGGCCCCCCCCCCCAGAACTTTCTGTGCCACACTCTCGTGCCCCAGCAGTTAGGACTCCTTACTTACCGGAAGAAGCTGCAATTTTCACAAAAGAGCTTAAACAATTTATTATTTTTATTTATTTCTCTTTTTTTTCCCCCTTTGTCTTTTTCTCCCTCTCTCTAATTTCAGCATTGTCTAGCCAGCGCTTTGTTTCATATCCCGTATTATACTTTTTATACAGAGCTGCTTAAACTCCTATATACAGGCGCAGCAAACGTTTCTGTCTACCAGAAGTGTTCACCAGTTACAGAAGTCTTCACCAGTTGTCAGTGCATATGTACTTCTAATTAAATGACTGCATGTACAAGTCAGCTATGTGCTCCTACCACCAGTGCTCATCTGCTTCCCCTTTCTCATCTCATTTCTCCCACCTCCAGTAGAAAACAAATACAAACAAAAACAAGGAGTTTAAACCACGAGGCTCAGTGTAATGGATGTAATGAGGTAGCAGACTCTACCTCATTGCAGATGCCACGGTAATTCACATCTTTGTAGCTGGTCAGAAACCATAGAAGGGCCCAATTGCTTGTATTACATTCCCAGCTGTCTACGCTTACAATCTTACAAACACAAAGCCCTTGACACTGCAGAATGTCCCACACTGGTTACAGCAGGGATTGTTAAATGACTCAGCAAGTGTAGAACATAAAATGCAATACAGGTTGAGTATCACATATCCAAATATTCTGAAATACGGAATATTCCGAAATACAGACTTTTTTGAGTGAGATAGTGAAACCTTTGTTTTTTGATGGCTCAATGTACACAAACTTTGTTTAATACACAAAGTTATTAAAAATATTGTATTAAATGACCTTCAGGCTGTGTGTATAAGGTGTATATGAAACATAAATGAATTGTGTAAATGTAGACACACTTTGTTTAATGCACAAAGTTATAAAAAATATTGGCTAAAATTACCTTCAGGCTGTGTGTATAAGGTGTATATGTAACATAAATGCATTCTGTGCTTAGATTTAGGTAACATCACCATGATATCTCATTACGGTATTCATTTATTACAAAATACGGAAAAATCCGATATCCAAAATACCTCTGGTCCCAAGCATTTTGGATAAGGGATACTCAACCTGTCTTCACTTTACAAAACAAATAGATTATGAGCAGAGGTGTCCAAGCACCCCTGGCAAAATAAGGAACCGGTGCCACCCCAGCATCAAGTCCCGCGGACTGCCTGTTTACCCGACATCCGCACTGCCTCTCCCCCCTTCACAGCCAGCCACCTGCTGCTCACTGTAGTGTTTACTAAGCGATGCTGCCGCATACACGGTCTACTTCTAGGCTGGCCACATCCAGACTGCCCCTGTTACTGAGGCACTGCGCTGCTCAATACAGAGAGCAGCGCTGGTGATGTCGCAATGCCAATAGTTTCTCTTGTCCTCGCTCACATTCACATAGCACTACTATTTGACTGTGATTCTACCCACTGGCTGCGGGTGGCACCCCCTCTCGGCCAGCGCCCCTGGCGAGTGCCATCCTAGCTAAAGAGTAGATACGCCCCTGATTATGAGATCTATGCACATTGGTGGGTGTGGCCAAGTAAAATAACCAGAATTTCTGTGAAAAAAATTTGACATAATATACCAGCTTTGAGCATGTGCATGCCAGCCAGGTGCCCATAAGAGTTTCATTTACTTGCAAAGTATTCACACTATTTTACCTGCTAGTGCCCACACAAACTATACTTTCTGTGACACCATGCAACACACCTGCCATGTGCCCAGATTACTGAACCAATCTGCGACAGAAACTCCGTACTAAACATACGCTCGTACATGTATAAGTCTGTACCCTTCCCTTAATAAGCTGTCATCTGTTATATATTATTCTACAGCATGTACCTACACAGACTACACTATAAACATATCAGAAAAGTTATAATAAATCCCCTGCGCTCCACACAGTAAAGTGCAGCTCAATATAGGTGTGATAGTCACCAGTCTATAAAAAGCACAATACATGAACATATATGAAATCAAGCGCTCATTCACAAGGGTATGATCCAACATGTAGAGGTCTATAAATCCAAAGAAAATGTAGAGGCAAGTCACTATAATAAAGTCATTTAAAATTAAAAGATCAAATAAAATAGTTACTCCTGTAGATAAAGTGTCCTCTTCCAATGAATATTGTCCACAAGGTCACATTGACACAGACCTTATGGTTAAAACTCTTCAGTGTGCTGTTAAATGAGCTGCTGCCACTACGGACCTGGGAAAGGACCAGAAGGAAGGTGAACTAACTTGTTGGGGTAGCGATTAATGACCCCTAAATGCCGATTACTGTACCTTTCAAAAAATGTTCTCTGTGGTACACAGCCATTCTTACCTGTGTTTGGTTATGTTTCATTTGTGCTAATTGATGTTTTAAATAATAAGATTTTACTTACTGGTAAATCTATTTCTCGTAGTCCGTAGTGGATGCTGGGGACTCCGTAAGGACCATGGGGATAGACGGGCTCCGCAGGAGAAATGGGCACTTTAAGAAAGAATTTAGGTTCTGGTGTGCACTGGCTCCTCCCTCTATGCCCCTCCTCCAGACCTCAGTTAGAGAAACTGTGCCCAGAAGAGCTGACAGTACAAGGAAAGGATTTTGGTAATCCAGGGCAAGATTCATACCAGCCACACCAATCACACCGTATAACAAGTGAAAACAACCAGTTAACAGTATGATAAACAACAGAGCATCAGGTCAACCCTGATGCAACCATAACATAACCCTTATTGAAGCAATAACTATATACAAGTATTGCAGAAGAATTCCGCACTTGGGACGGGCGCCCAGCATCCACTACGGACTACGAGAAATAGATTTACCGGTAAGTAAAATCTTTTTTTTCTAACGTCCTAGTGGATGCTGGGGACTCCGTAAGGACCATGGGGATTATACCAAAGCTCCCAAACGGGCGGGAGAGTGCGGATGACTTTGCAGCACCGATTGAGCAAACACAAGGTCCTCCTCAGCGAGGGTATCAAACTTGTAGAACTTTGCAAAAGTGTTTAAACCTGACCAAGTAGCCGCACGGCAAAGCTGTAATGCCGAGACCCCTCGGGCAGCCGCCCAAGAAGAGCCCACCATCCTAGTGGAATGGGCCTTAACTGATTTTGGCAGCGGCAATCCAGCCGCAGAATGAGCCTGCTGAATCGTGTCACAGATCCAGCGAGCAACAGTTTGCCTTGAAGCAGGAGCACCAAGCTTGTTGGAAGCATACAGGATAAACAACGACTCTGTTTTCCTGACCCTAGCCGTTCTGGCTACATAAACCTTCAAAGCCCTGACCACATCAAGTAACTAGGAATCCTCCAAGTCAGTAGTAGCCACAGGCACCACAATAGGTTGGTTTATATGAAAAGATGAAACCACTTTCGGCAGAAATTGTGGACGGGTCTGCAATTCTGCTCTATCCGCATGGAAAACCAGATAGGGGCTTTTATGTGACAAAGCCGCCAACTCTGACACACGCCTAGCCGAAGCCAAGGCTAAGAGCATGACCACCTTCCACGTGAGATATTTCAACTCCACCGTTTTGAGTGGTTCAAACCAGTGGGATTTCAGGAAACTCAACACCACGTTAAGATCCCAAGGTGCCACTGGAGGCACAAAAAGGGGGCTGAATATGCAGCACTCCCTTTACAAACGTCTGAACTTCAGGTAGAGAAGCCAACTCTTTTTGAAAGAAAATGGAAAGGGCGAAATCTGGACCTTAATGGAACCCAATTTTAGGCCCAAATTCACTCCGGACTGTAGGAAGTGAAGGAAACGGCCCAGCTGGAATTCCTCCGTAGGAGCATTCCTGGCCTCACACCAAGCAACATATTTTCGCCATATACGGTGATAATGTTGAGCTGTCACGTCCTTCCTAGCCTTTATCAGCGTAGGAATGCCCTCATCCGGAATGCCTTTTTCTGCTAGGATCCGGCGTTCAACCGCCATGCTGTCAAACGCAGCCGCTGTAAGTCTTGGAACAGACGGGGCCCCTGTTGCAACAAATCCTGTCTTAGAGGAAGAGGCCACGGGTCCTCTGTGAGCATTTCTTGCAGATCTGGATACCAAGTCCTTCTTGGCCAATCTGGAACAATGAGTATTGTTCTCACTCCTCTTTTTCTTATTATCCTCAGCACCTTGGGTATGAGAGGAAGAGGAGGAAATACATAGACCGACTGGAACACCCACGGTGTCACCAGGGCGTCTACAGCTATCGCCTGAGGGTCTCTTGACCTGACGCAATACCTCTGTAGCTTTTTGTTGAGGCGGGATGCCATCGTGTCCACCTGTGGCAGTTCCCACCAACTTGTAATCTGTGCGAAGACTTCCTGATGAAGTCCCCACTCTCCCGGGTGGAGGTCGTGTCTGCTGAGGAAGTCTGCTTCCCAGTTGTCCACTCCCGGGATGAACACTGCTGACAGTGCGCTTACGTGATTCTCCGCCCAGCGAAGAATTCTGGTGGCTTCCGCCATCGCCACTCTGCTCCTTGTGCCGCCTTGGCGGTTTACATGAGCCACTGCGGTGATGTTGTCTGACTGAATCAGAACCGGTTGGTCGCGAAGCAGGGTCTCCACTTGACGTAGGGCGTTGTATATGGCCCTTAGTTCCAGGATGTTGATGTGAAGGCAAGTCTCTTGACTTGACCACAGACTTTGGAAATTTCTTCATTGTGTGACTGCACCCCAACCTCGGAGGCTTGCGTCCGTGGTCACCAGGACCCAGTCCTGAATGCCGAATCTGCGGCCCTCGAGAAGGTGAGCGCTCTGCAGCCACCACAGGAGTGATACCCTGGCCCTGGGGGATAGGGTGATTTACCGATGCCTCTGAAGATGTGATCCGGACCACTTGTCCAGTAAGTCCCATTGAAAAGTCCTCACATGGAACCTGCCGAAGGGAATGGCCTCGTATGATGCCACCAACTTTCCCAGGACACGAGTGCAGTGATGCACTGACACCTGTTTTGGTTTTAATAGGTCCCTGACCAGTGTCATGAGTACCTGAGCATTCTCCATCGGGAGATAAACCCTTTTCTGGTCTGTGTCTAGAATCATGCCCAGGAAAGGCAGACGAGTCATAGGAACCAACTGCGACTTTGGAATAATTAGAATCCAGCCGTGTTGCCATAACACTTCCAGAGAAAGTGCTACGCTGATCAGCAACTGCTCTCTTGATCTCGCTTTTATGAGGAGATCGTCCAAGTATGGGATAATTGTGACTCCTTGCTTCCGCAGGAGTACCATCATCTCCGCCATTACCTTGGTAAATATTCTCGGTGCCGTGGAGAGACCAAACGGCAACATCTGAAATTGGTAATGACAATCCTGTACCACAAATCTGAGGTACGCCTGATGAGGTGGATAAATGGGGACATGAAGGTATGCATCCTTTATGTCCAGAGACACCATAAAATCCCCCCCTTCCAGGCTTGCGATGACCGCTCTCAGCGATTCCATATTGAACTTGAACCTTTTCAGGTATATGTTCAGGGATTTTAAATTCAATATGGGTCTGACCGAACCATCCGGTTTCGGGACTACAAACATGGTCGAATAATAACCCCTTCCTTGTTGAAGGAGGGGAACCTTGACCACCACTTGTTGAAGATACAACTTGTGAATTGCAGTTAACACAATTTCCCTCTCGTGGGGGGAAGCTGGCAGGGCCGATTTGAGGTATCGGTGCGGGGGCATCTCCTCGAATTCCATCTTGTATCCGAGACACAATATCTATTGCCCAGGGATCCAACTGGGATTGAACCCACTTGTGGCTGAAATTTCGAAGACGTGCCCCCACCGGGCCTAGCTCCGCTTGTGGAGCCCCAGCGTCATGCAGTGGATTTTGTAGAGGCCGGGGAGGACTTCTGTTCCTGGGAACTAGCTGTGTTGTGCAGCTTCTTTCCTCTGCCCCTGGCAAGAAAGGACGCACCTCGGACTTTGTTTTTCTGTGATCGAAAGGACTGCATTTGATAATACGGTGCTCTCTTAGGCTGTGAGGAAACATATGGCAAAAAATTTGACTTTCCAGCAGTAGCTGTGGAGACCAGGTCCGAGAGACCCTCCAAAAACAATTCCTCACCCATGTAAGGTAAAACCTCCATATGCCTTTTTGAGTCGGCATCACCTGTCCATTGCCGAGTCCACAGGACCCTTCTGGCAGAAATCTACATAGCATTTATTCTAGAACCCAGTAGACTAATGTCTCTTTGAGCATCTCTCATATATAGGACAGCATCTTTAATATGCCCCAGGGTCAATAATATAGTATCCTTGTCTAAGGTATCAAGTTCCTCAGACAGGGTGTCCGTCCATGCTGCTACAGCGCTACACACCCAGGCCGACGCGATCGCCGGCCTCAGTAAGGTACCTGAATGTGTATAAATGGACTTCAGGGTACCCTCCTGTTTTCTATCCGCAGCATCTTTGAGGGTAGCCGTATCCTGTGACGGCAGGGCTACCTTCTTGGATAAGCGTGTTAAAGCTTTGTCCACCCTAGGGGAGGATTCCCAGCGTAACCTGTTCGTTGGCGGGAAAGGATACGCCATAAGAATCCTTTTGGAAATCTGCAGTTTTTTTACTGGAGATTCCCAAGCCTTTTCACATAACTCATTTAGCTCGTGTGAGGGGGGAAAGGTTACCTGTGGCTTCTTTTCCCCATACATATGTACCCTCCCGTCAGGGACTGGGGTTTCCTCTGTGATGTGCAACACATCCTTAATTGCTATGATCATATAACGGATGGATTTAGCCAATTTTGGCTGTAATTTTGCATCATCGTAATCGACACTGGAGTCAGAATCCATGTCGGTATCCGTGTCAACAATTTGGGATAGTGGGCGCTTCTGAGACCCTGTCGGCCTCTGCGACATAGAATCAGGCATGAGTTGGGACCCTGACTGTCCTGAGGCTTTAGCTTTTTCTAACCTTTTATGTAAGGAATTAACATTATCATTTAAAACCTTCCACATATCCATCCAATCAGGTGTCGGCGCCTTCGGCGGAGACACCACATTAATTTGCTCCCGCTCTGCTTCCACGTAGCCTTCCTCATCAGACATGTCAACACAAGCGTACCGACACACCACACACACAGGGAATGCCCTTTTTGAAGACAGTTCCCCCACAAGGCCCTTTGGAGAGACAGAGAGAGAGTATGCCAGCACACACCCCAGCGCTATAACCCAGGAATAACACAGTAACTTAATGTTAACCCAGTAGCTGCTGTTTATATTGTGTTTTTTGCGCCTAATTTATGTGCCCCCCCCCCCCTCTCTTTTACCCTCTTCTACTGTGAATCTGCAGGGGAGAGCCTGGGGAGCTTCCTCTCAGCGGAGCTGTGGAGAAAAAATGGCGCTGGTGAGTGCTGAGGAAGAAGCCCCGCCCCCTCGATGGCGGGCTTCTGTCCCGCTTAAATATGCATTTTCTTGGCGGGGGCTCATACATATATACAGTGCCCAACTGTATATATGTTTACTTTTGCCAAAAAGAGGTTACAACTGCTGCCCAGAAATATATGTAAGTTGTACACTATGGAATGTCCCGTTTCTAATTGTATATGAAGGTGCCATTGACACTGAGGGGACTTGTATGTTGAAAACTACTGACTGAAGAAACCAGAGTGCCCATTTGTTTAATGTGGACAATATTCATCGGAGGAGGAGACTTTTGGGCGACATGTACTAAGTAGTGATAAAAGTGGAGAAGTGAGCCAGTGGAGAAGTTGCCCATGGCAACCAACCAGCTTTGATGTAACATTTCTAATTTGCATACTATACAATTGTATGGAGCAGCTGATTGGTTGCCATGGGAAATTTCTCCACTTTTATCACTGCTTAGTACATGTCCCCCTTTATATACATGAGTGACTTATTTTTTTTTTTATTTTTTTTTAAACGCCTTATATGATTCGTTTTATTTGAAGAGGCCATTTATCTACAGGAGAGACTATTTATTAGAGTGAGCTGCCTCTACATTTTATTTGGATTTATAGATATCTGTAGGTTGGACCATATACATAAATCAGCTTGTGCCCTGTACAATACATACTGTATTATACCAGTAAAGTTATGTGCCACAGACACACCTGCCTATGCGTATACCCCACATCAGACATCATCTGCAGTCATGTCCCCCCTGAATGTGCATTATAACGCAGTCCCTCACTGCACAGACCATTGCAGCACCAGGGGACCATTTACAGCTGTTGTAAATACCTCCACACACAAGTGTAACTGTGCTAATACAGCAGCAGGAGACCCACACTACACAGATTTCCTGGTTATCACATATCCAGGTTTTCTATCAAATGCAAAAATAAGATTTTACTTACCGATAAATCTATTTCTCGTAGTCCGTAGTGGATGCTGGGGACTCCGTCAGGACCATGGGGGATTAGCGGCTCCGCAGGAGACAGGGCACAAAACTAAAGCTTTAGGATCAGGTGGTGTGTACTGGCTCCTCCCCCTATGACCCTCCTCCAAGCCTCAGTTAGGATACTGTGCCCGGACGAGCGTACACAATAAGGAAGGATATTGAATCCCGGGTAAGACTCATACCAGCCACACCAATCACACCGTATAACTTGTGATCTAAACCCAGTTAACAGTATGACAAACGTAGGAGCCTCTGAACAGACGGCTCACAACAATAACAACCCGATTTTTTTGTAACAATAACTATGTACAAGTATTGCAGACAATCCGCACTTGGGATGGGCGCCCAGCATCCACTACGGACTACGAGAAATAGATTTATCGGTAAGTAAAATCTTATTTTCTCTGACGTCCTAAGTGGATGCTGGGGACTCCGTCAGGACCATAGGGATTATACCAAAGCTCCCAAACGGGCGGGAGAGTGCGGATGACTCTGCAGCACCGAGTGAGAGAACTCCTGGTCCTCCTCAGCCAGGGTGTGCCCCTGACCAAGTAGCAGCTCGGCAAAGTTGTAAAGCCGAGACCCCTCGGGCAGTCGCCCAAGATGAGCCCACCTTCCTTGTGGAATGGGCATTTATATATTTTGGCTGTGGCAGTCCTGCCACAGAATGTGCAAGCTGAATTGTACTACACATTCAACTAGCAATCGTCTGCTTAGAAGCAAGAGCACCCAGTTTTTTGGGTGCATACAGGATAACAGCAAGTCAGATTTCCTGACTCCAGCCGTCCTGGAAATCTATATTTTCAGGGCCCTGACAACATCTAGCAACTTGGAGTCCTCCAAGTCTCTAGTAGCCGCAGGTACCACAATAAGCTGGTTCAGATGAAACGCTGACACCACCTTAGGGAGAAACTGGGGACGAGTCCGCAGCTCTGCCCTGTCCGAATGGACAATCAGATATGGGCTTTTGTGAGACAAAGCCGCCAATTCTGACACTCGCCTGGCCGAGGCCAGGGCCAACATCATGGTCACTTTCCATGTGAGATATTTCAAATCCACAGATTTGAGCGGTTTAAACGAACGTGATTTGAGGAATCCCAGGACTACGTTGAGATCCCACAGTGCCACTGGAGGCACAAAAGGGGGTTGTATATGCAGTACTCCCTTGTCAAATTTCTGGACTTCAGGAACTGAAGCCAATTCTTTCTGGAAGAAAATCGACAGGGCCGAAATTTGAACCCTAATGGACCCCAATTTGAGGCCCATAGACACTCCTGTTTGCAGGAAATGCAGGAATCGACCGAGTTGAAATTTCTTCGTGGGGCCTTCCTGGCCTCACACCACGCAACATATTTTCGCCACATGTGGTGATAATGTTGTGCGGTCACCTCCTTCCTGGCTTTGACCAGGGTAGGAATGACCTCTTCCGGAATGCCTTTTTTTTTTTTTTTCTTAGGATCCGGCGTTCAACCGCCATGCCGTCAAACGCACCCGCGGTAAGTCTTGGAACAGACATGGTACTTGCTGAAGCAAGTCCCTTCTTATCGGCAGAGGCCCTGAGTCCTCTGTGAGCATCTCATGAAGTTCCGGGTACCAAGTCCTTCTTGGCCCATCCGGAGCCACGAGTATAGTTCTTACTCCTCTACGTCTTATAATTCTCAGTACCTTTGGTATGAGAAGCAGAGGAGGGAACACATACACCGACTGGTACACCCATGGTGTTACCAGAACGTCCACAGCTATTTCCTGAGGGTCTCTTGACCTGGCGCAATACCTGTCCAGTTTTTTGTTCAGGCGGGACGCCATCATGTCCACCTTTGGTCTTTCCCAACGGTGCACAATCATGTGGAAACAACTTCTCGATGAAGTCCCCACTCTCCCGGGTGGAGGTCGTGCTGAGGAAGTCTGCTTCCCAGTTGTCCACTCCCGGAATGAAAACTGCTGACAGTGCTATCACATGATTTTCCGCCCAGCGAAGAATCCTTGCAGTTTCTGCCATTGTCCTCCTGCTTCTTGTGCCGCCCTGTCCGTTTACGTGGGCGACTGCCGTGATGTTGTCCCACTGGATCAATACCGGCTGACCTTGAAGCAGAGGTCTTGCTAAGCTTAGAGCATTGTAAATTGCTCTTAGCTCCAGTATATTTATGCGGAGAGAAGTCCCCAGACTTGATCACACTCCCTGGAAATTTTTTCCCTGTGTGACTGCTCCCCAGCCTTTCAAGCTGGAATCCGTGGTCACCAGGACCCAGTCCTGAATGCATAACTGTGGCACTTTAGTAGATGAGCACTCTGCAGCCACCACAGAAGAGACACCCTTGTCCTTGGAGACAGGGTTATCCACTGATGCATCTGAAGATGCGATCCGGACCATTTGTCCAGCAGATCCCACTGAAAAATTCTTGCGTGAAATCTGCCGAATGGAATCGCTTCGTAAGAAGCCACCATTTTTCCCAGGACCCTTGTGCAATGATGCACTGACACTTTTCCTGGTTTTTGGAGGTTCCTGACTAGCTCGGATAACTCCCTGGCTTTCTCCTCCGGGAGAAACACCTTTTTCTGGACTGTGTCCAGAATCATCCCTAGGGACAGCAGACGTGTCGTCGGAGACAGCTGCGATTTTGGAATATTTAGAATCCACCCGTGCTGTCGTAGAACTACTTGAGATAGTGCTACTCCGACCTCCAACTGTTCTCTGGACCTTGCCCTTATCAGGAGATCGTCCAAGTAAGGGATAATTAAGACGCCTTATCTTTGAAGAAGAATCATCATTTCGGCCATTACCTTGGTAAAGACCCGGGGTGCCGTGGACAATCCAAACGGCAGCGTCTGAAACTGATAGTGACAGTTTTGTACCACGAACCTGAGGTACCCTTTGTGAGAAGGGCAAATTTGGACATGGAGGTAAGCATCCTTGATGTCCAGGGACACCATATAGTCCCCTTCTTCCTGGTTCGCTATCACTGCTCTGAGTGACTCCATTTAGAATAGGTCTCACCGAGCCGTCTGGCTTCAGTACCACAATATAGTGTGGAATAATACCCCTTTCCTTGTTGTAGGAGGGGTACTTTGATTATCACCTGCTGGGAATACAGCTTGTGAATTGTTTCCAATACTGCCTCCCTGTCGGAGGTAGACGTTGGTAAAGCAAACTTCAGGAACCTGCGAGGGGGAGACGTCTCGAATTTCCAATCTGTACCCCTGGGATACTACTTGTAGGATCCAGGGGTCCACTTGCGAGTGAGCCCACTGCGTGCTGAAACTCTTGAGACGACCCCCCACCGCACCTGTTTGTACGGCCCCAGCGTCATGCTGAGGACTTGGCAGAAGCGGTGGAAGGCTTCTGTTCCTGGGAATGGGCTGCCTGCTGCAGTCTTCTTCCCTTACCTCTATCCCTGAGCAGATATTATGGGGACGAAAGGACTGAGGCTGAAAAGACTATGTCTTTTTCTGCTGAGATGTGACTTGGGGTAAAAAAGGTGGATTTTCTAGCTGTTGCCGTGGCCACCAGGTCCGATGGACCGACCCCAAATAACTCCTCCCCTTTATACGGCAATACTTCCATGTGCCGTTTGGAATCTGCATCACCTGACCACTGTCGTGTCCAGAAACATCGTCTGGCAGATATGGACATCGCACTTACTCTTGATGCCAGAGTTTCGCATATATAGAAATGCATCTTTTAAATGCTCTATAGTCAATAAAATACTGTCCCTGTCAAGGGTATCAATATTTCCAGTCAGGGAATCCGACCAAGCCACCCCAGCGCTGCCCATCCAGGCTGAGGCGATCGCTGGTCGCAGTATAACACCAGTATGTGTGTATATACTTTTTAGGATATTTTCCAACCTCCTATCAGTTGGCTCCTTGAGGGCGTCCGTATCTGGAGACGGTAACGCCACTTGTTTTTATAAGCGTGTGAGCGCCTTATCCACCCTAAGGTGTGTTTCCCAACGCGCCATAACTTCTGGCGGGAAAAGGTATACCGCCAATAATTTTCTATCGGGGGAAACCCACGCATCATCACACACTTCATTTAATTTATCTGATTCAGGAAAAACCACATGTAGTTTTTTCACACTCCACATACTACAAGTACCACAAAAAAGGGTATTATCAGAAATATGTAACATCTCCTTCATTGCCCTTAACAAGTAACGTGTGGCCCTAAAGGAAAATACGTTTGTTTCTTCACCGTCGACACTGGAGTCAGTGTCCGTGTCTGTGTCGACCGACTGAGGTAAAAGGACGTTTTAACGCCCCTGACGGTGTTTTAGACGCCTGGACAGATACTAATTGGTTTGCCGGCCGTCTCATGTCGTCAACCGACCTTGCAGCGTGTTGACATTATCACGTAATTCCTTAAATAAGCCATCCATTCCGGTGTCGACTCCCTAGAGAGTGACACCACCATTACCGGCAATTGCTCCGCCTCCTCACCAACATCGTCCTCATACATGTCGACACACAAGTACCGACACACAGCACACACACAGGGAATGCTCTGATAGAGGACAGGACCCCACTAGCCCTTTGGGGAGACAGAGGGAGAGTTTGCCAGCACACACCAAAAACGCTATATTATACAGGGACAACCTTTATATAAGTGTTTTTCCCTTATAGCATTTTAATATATATATACATATCGCCAAATAAGTGCCCCCCCTCTCTGTTTTAACCCTGTTTCTGTAGTGCAGTGCAGGGGAGAGCCTGGGAGCCTTCCCACCAGCCTTTCTGTGAGGGAAAATGGCGCTGTGTGCTGAGGAGAATAGGCCCCGCCCCCTTTTCGGCGGGCTTCTTCTCCCGTTTTTCTGAGACCTGGCAGGGGTTAAATACATCCATATAGCCTCCAGGGGCTATATGTGATGTATTTTTAGCCAGAATAAGGTATTATACATTGCTGCCCAGGGCGCCCCCAGCAACGCCCTGCACCCTCCGTGACCGTTGGTGTGAAGTGTGTGACAACAATGGCGCACAGCTGCAGTGCTGTGCGCTACCTTCATGAAGACTGAAAAGCCTTCTGCCGCCGGTTTCTGGACCTTCAATCTTCAGCATCTGCAAGGGGGGTCGGCGGCGCGGCTCCGGGACGAACCCCAGGGTGAGACCTGTGTTCCGACTCCCTCTGGAGCTAATGGTGTCCAGTAGCCTAAGAAGCCAATCCATCCTGCACGCAGGTGAGTTGAACTTCTCTCCCCTAAGTCCCTCGATGCAGTGAGCCTGTTGCCAGCAGGACTCACTGAAAATAAGAAACCTAAAAACTTTTTCTAAGCAGCTCCTTAAGAGAGCCACCTAGATTGCACCCTGCTCGGACGGGCACAAAAACCTAACTGAGGCTTGGAGGAGGGTCATAGGGGGAGGAGCCAGTACACACCACCTGATCCTAAAGCTTTAGTTTTGTGCCCTGTCTCCTGCGGAGCCGCTAATCCCCCATGGTCCTGACGGAGTCCCCAGCATCCACTTAGGACGTCAGAGAAAGTATGATTTTGGATCCAATAAGAGCATTTTTATGAAACACTACGGGCTATGCATGAGAGGGGAATGTAGTTAATATCTTGCAGTCGGGATCCCGGCCGTCAGAATTCCGACACCAGGATCAAGACCACTGAGAATACCGACAGCTGCGCAAGGGATATTGTCACTCCTCCACGAGCCCACAGCATGGCGAGCACAGCGAGCCCGCAAGGGGCTTTCTAGTACTCGCCCCGCTGTCGGTATTCTGACCTCCGGGATCCTGGCCGCGGGAATTCCATTCCAAACCCCATGAGAGATATTAAGTCCCAGAACCAGTTCTAAACAGTAAAGTGCTGACACACCGGCGATCAGCTAGTCATGGATCTCCTACTTCAGATGATGGAATCATTCAGAATGGAGGCCAGAGTACAGGTCACCATATAAATCACCTTCCATTGTAAAACTGTTATGCCACTGTACAAAGCATTTGTGTTTTATGCCTAGTTGTCTTTATTTAACATTTAGGGGTATATTCAATTAAAGTCAGATCCATTCCGACATGTATTTGTCGGAATGGATCCGACAACCCCTATTCAATCCCATCTAAAATTCGACTAGCGCTGATCTCCTCTGGATGCCGCTGGCTGTCCCCCCGTCTTCCTGCGGCTCCCCCTCCCCCCTCCTCGCCTCCTCTTGGTCCATCTCATTCCGACATCATTTTGATGTCGGATTGAGATGGTCGAAAACGGGGCCAAAACCTGTCGGATTTGGCCCCGTTTTCGACATCAACAAGTGGATCGGCAGCTATTCCGCCGATCCACGTGCTTTTCGACAAGTTGAATGCCGCGACTTGTCGAAAAGCTTTGAATAGGTCGAATCAGGATTCGACCTTAAAAAGTCGAAAACTGCCGTCTTTTCGACAGACGGCAGTTTTCGACTGCAACTGAATATACCCCTTAGGAATCCAAAAGTATGAACAACTAGTAATATGGACCTGACATATGTCCTGTCGCCTCAGTTTCTCCCCATCTCGCTGTATTTATCTTGTGCTGGGCCTGGAGCTGTAGGGATGTCCCCTAGACTCTAGACTTAAGGAAAGGAAAAGGACGGGTGGGTGTTCATATGTCCATCTGAGAACAAGCAATACTTAATTATTATATAAACTACCAGCTTACTATTGATTCTAGAAACTGGTGGTTTGCTCATCTTGGTTCATCAACAGTGTATAATGTGTGTAAAGTATCCTGAATGTCTAACTTTGGCCAATGTGGTGATAGTACTTGAGTAACAACATTTTGTAATTAAGTAAAAATGAACATTATGTACCATTTTAATAGAAGATTTGTGTTTATTCAGAATCAGCAACATTATATGTATTGTAATGTTAATACCCATTCAATCATAATCGTTACGTCCAATTATCAAGGAAAAGTGTAAGCGTACAAAAACTGTATACTCACTTGTTATTATCTCAGCAGGTAAAACGGTGACTGGAAATAAAAATATGTACATAGGTGCGCTGAAAAGGCATATAATCTGTGCCATAACATTACTATCCCTATCGCTATCTGTGTAAAAGTTTTTTTTTAAAAACCCAATTATCATATATCTAAAAAGATTAGTTTTAAATATATAAAATGAATAAATGTCACACTTTTACAAGACTATTTTGTGAGAAGGTCTCCTACCAAGAATATGCATTGTTGTTATTAAATTATTATCTATATATTATTAGCGTAAGGATGATTTGCATTGGAGACTTATTTCTATGATTCGATTGCCTGCGTTGGGCCTAATTCAGACTTGATCGTAGCGATTTTTGCACATCAGCATCAGGGTCTGAATTGGCCCCTTGGTCCGCAGAAATATATTGGCGTTGTAATTGGTTGCTTTGTTTTGGAGTTATGTGGCAAAACGTCCGCCAGCCAATTACAATGTGCTCTTTGAAAATGTGACAGCTGGTCAACTCTGTCTGTGCACATGCTGGGTGACCTGGAACATGTGACCTGCAGGACAGTCTGGAAACTGTGACAGTTATGTGCAGCCACCCACTAAGCAGGGACACTACAGGGTATTGACTCCAAACGTGGTGAAAAGGCGTCAAATATTCCACACATCAAGCCTTTGCCCAGTTGAAACCGGGCACATCAGCTAGTTATTATTAATCTTGGGGTTTTTGGTTTTATGCAAGTCTTTAGCTATAAGTGTAGGTGTCACGGTTAGAACATAATCAGGAGTTAAGGAAATAATAAAAACGAAATATAATAAAATATGAAATATAAAACAGATTACTCCCGATATACAGGTTGAGTATCCCATATCCAAATATCCGAAATACGGAATATTCCAAAATACGGACTTTTTTGAGTGAGAGTGAGATAGTGAAACCTTTGTTTTTTGATGGCTCAATGTACACAAACTTTGTTTAATACACAATGTTATTGAAAATATTGTATTACATGACCTTCAGGCTGTGTGTATAAGGTGTATATGAAATATAAATGAATTGTGTGAATGTAGACACACTTTGATTAATGCACAATGTTATAAAAAATATTGGCTAAAATTACCTTCAACAAATGCATTCTGTGCTTAGATTTAGGTCCCATCGCCATGATATCTCATTATGGTATGCAATTATTCCAAAATATGGAAAAATCCCATATCCAAAATACCTCTGGTCCCAAGCATTTTGGATAAGGGATACTCAACCTGTAATAGTATCAAGATGTCCGATCACTTTCTGAAAGTGCAGTGCAGAAGGGGTTAATACAACTAGAATGACTACCTCACTTGTTCATTTCTTTAATACTAGTTCTGTGTACTCACCATAACATGGGTGTCATAATCATCTAGCTCTAGTTTCTCCACCATGTCAAATAAAGTGCATGGCCTGTTAAGGAAATGTGGAAATGTTCCTAAGCCACACCCAATACAACTGCCCCTTATACCCAAAAGAGAGCTATGTAAATGTCCTATACATGCAAAAAGACCCCCTCCCTCCCTCTCTCTCTTTTTTTAAATGTATGGTGTTATGAAAATAGGACACTGGAAAGGAGTGCCACTGGTTGGACTTTTACACCTTCTCCATTAATTTAATTGGGACATTATAAACTGTATGGCCTGTCAGCTGGTGTGATGACCCAAAAACAATTCTCATCCCAGCGTAAGTATATATTCCAGTGGGAGATTAATAAAATCATAGCAATACTATCAGTAGTTCATATCTGAGAAGTTGTCTATACATAGTTATGTTTAGTGCAATGAGGCTGATCAAATATATCAAATTTGAATGTTAGCACCATTGGAGATACTGTTACAGTAAAAGTATTTTCCAAAACAATGTATTTATTATTGTCAAGTTTTATATGGAAACACATAGGAGATTATGACCCATTTACTGAAGGTCAATTATATGTGAAAAAGAAAATATATTGCATGTATAAGTATTTTGGTGTCAAAAGGTTGTTTGAGCAAAAGGTTGTAAACAATATTAGGATATATAGTCTTCTCTCACTAACCAACCACGGGCTAGAGCTGAGGGGGACTTCATTATATATACAAAAGGTTACATCTTGTCAGATTAAGGGGATCAATTGGTTATTGTTCTGCACTAGAGGATTCCGTACTAAGGGCCTAATTCAGATCTGATCGCAGCAGCAAATTTGTTAGCTAATGGGCAAAACCATGTGCACTGCAGGTGGGGCAGATATAACGTGCAGAGAGAGTTAGATTTGGGTGGGTTATGGTTTCTGTGCAGAGTAAATACTGGCTGCTTTATTTTTACACTTAAACCTAGAATTCACTTTGAACACACCCCACCCAAATCTAATAGGCCCTACACACATGCCGATTTTTTGAAAGATATAAATGAACGAGAAATCGTTCATATCTTTCAGTGTGGAGGCTCCAGCGATGAACGATGCGCGGCCCCGCGCTCGTTCATCGCTGGTCCCCCGTCGGCTGTGCATGCAGGCCAATATGGACGATCTCGTCCATATTTGCCTGCACGTCTATGGAGCCGGGTGACGGGGGGAGTGAAGAAACTTCACTCCCCCCGTCACTGCCCCCCCGCCGCCGGGTCGCCCGTCGGCCGTATCGGCCGCCGGTCGGCCGTATCGGCCGTCGGGCACCTCGGCGGCACATCGCCATATGTGTAGGGCCCTTAACTCTCTGCACGTTATATCTGCCTCCCCTGCAGTGCACATGGTTTTGTCCATTAGCCAACAAATTTGCTGCTGTAATCAGATCTCACTTAGGGCCTAAGACTGTAGTAGAGTAGAAAGGGAAAGTGTTACCCAAGTGCATAATGAGGGGTGGCATGCTAGTTAAAATTCTGCATTTTCCTGTTCCATTTACAGTGTTACCAACGAGTCAGTAATATTGCTGCTGAATATTAATTTGAAATATAAAAGACAACCGGGTTGGGGGTTAGTAATAATTGTATGTAAAATGGCAGCCTGGTCATTGTCAAGACAATTGGGTCCTTATGTGTCCTCTTGTCCATAAGAAAGCCTAGGATTTGGTGAGTAAGTGGAGTGTCAGACAACGCTTTGCACTCTCCCGGCTTTCACTATACCTTATCAGTGCAGAGAAGCAGCTGATTTGTGCATTATATAGGAGGCTGTATCAGTCTAATGCAGAGTTTTCCCAACAGCTTACCTAGAACACTAATTAAGCAAGATGTTCTCTTTCATTTGTAAGGGTTTTCTTTCAACTTGACAGTCAGGGGCAGATTTAGGGGTCAGGGTGCCCCTTGCCACAACAGTTATGGCACTCCCCATCGCCTAATTTTATTATTTTCATTGTTTGCTTATAAGCCTTTATTTGATGATTGACAGTTTAACAGGATATAATAATAATAATAATAATAATAATAATAATAATAATACTATAAAACAAAGTACGACATTAAGTTTCTTTTTATTAGTGAACACACTAGGCTGTTTTAGTGGGCCACTGCCCCTTGACTATCTTTAAAACTGAAAAATGCGCCTTGCCCTCTTCTGTCCTCACCCGTGGGCCACAGTTTCAGTGTAGCGGAAGAGTTGCAGTGTAGCGATCACTGACAGTGAATAGATGCCATGCGCATGCACACGGCATCTATTCATAGTAATGGGAGAGCTTGGGGGGAAGCCCAGCACCTCCGTAAGTGCTATGCATGCCCCCAGTAGTGATACCATGCCCATATTTCAGCGCCCTGCCCACATTCTAGCAGGAACACTATATATGTATACATATTTACGAAGTAAGACAGTTATAGGGGCAGTCCAAGATATTTTGTAGTCACTGGTAAATTTCTGACGGACAGCAATAAAACAAGCGTCCAAATGGCGTTCCCCCAACAAGTAGCAAGACTAGTGCTGCACGTGTGAAAACTTTTGAGAATGTCAATAGTGAGTTCACACAATCTTTCCATGAAAATATAGCATAACTGAGTAAAGGACATGTCACAACTGAGGGCCTGAGCTGACGGGAGGCAGCCTCAGTTGTAGGGGCTGAGATGTAACGGAACCTGGGAGGTTGTATCAGACCCCTAGACATGTAAGTAACATGTAGAATAACTGCCCGAAGGCGTGACCACGACAACCAGGATAAAAGTCAATGATGTTTATTATGACAAACTCCGTAACACAGCAGCAGTAAAGGAAACATAAAAGTCAACAGAGGATAAATACAATTCCTGGGTACTACAGGGTGGCAAGGGCCACAGGCACTGGTAGAGTGAGACAGTTCTTATAATCTTCTAGTTGGAAAGTCCTTACCAGACCTGACTGTAGCAATGGAGAGAACCCAGGATCGTACCAGCTGGTGTTCCAGGAAAGGCTGGGTTGCTGAAGATAAAACGGCTGCTGTGGATACTGGCTGGAACCAGACTGTTGTTGGTACGGAGTGGATACTGGCTGGAACCAGTTAAATAATAAACGAACTTGAGAGCGATGAAATAATAATGAAGTTTGGAGTTTAAGAGCGGTGAAATAATAATACCGGTGGAGAGTGGTAAACTGCAGAAAGGACACCGGCCCTTTAAGAGAAGCTGTACACTGCTGGAAGCTGGGCTGGAAGCAGGTGATTGTTGTAGCTGGAAACAGGTGAGTCCAGAATGGATCGGAGAGTCAGGCTACACCGCAGATGGAATGCTGGTGCGGGTCTCTATAGCAGAAGTCTGGAGACAGGAGCTGGAACCTGGAAGACAACCACAGGAGAGAGACAAACTGGAACTAGGTTAGACAACCAAAGCACTGACGCCTTCCTTGCTCAGGCACAGCTTACTTATACCTGCAGCAAGGAAGGGGTTGGCTAGGCAATTATGCAAATCAACAATACAGACAGCAGATTGGTGGAAATGCTCAGATGACAAAATCCAAGATGGCTGCGCCCATGCAGACACTTGGAGGGAAGTTTGGTTTGTAATCCATGTGAGAATTGAAACAGTAATGGCGACGCCGGCCACAGGAGACGCCAGACTGACAAGCGCACATTTAACCACGCGGGCACAGCGGAGGCCGCGGCTGATGAAATCACCACTCTGACATTCTGCATGTGGAAACTCAGGAACAGCGGGATCCGGTCCTGGAAAGCTGAGCCAGCCTTAGGAGGCATCTGAAGGGTAAGTAATGGCGTCCAGATACCCGGATCGTGACAGCACCCCCCCCTTTAGGAGTGGCCCCAGGACACTTCTTAGGCTTTAAAGGAAGCTTTGCGTGGAAATTTCGGACCAAGGCAGGAGCATGGACGTCTGAGGCATTGGTCCAAGAGCGTTCTTCAGGACCATAGCCCTTCCAGTCAATGAGGTATTGTAACGGACCGTAACGGAAACGTGAGTCCAAAATCTTGGCCACCTCGTACTCGACTCCCCGTTGAGTCTGAACTTTGGGAGCTGGAGGAAGTGCGGAATGAAACCGATTCAGGATCAGCGGTTTCAACAAAGAAACATGAAATGTCCTGGGTATTTTCAAGAAGGATGGTAACTGTAACCTGTAGGCAACAGGATTGATGACTTGTTCAATCTTGAAGGGTCCGATGTAGCGAGGTGCAAATTTCATGCTGGGAACTCTCAACCTCAAATTCTTCGTGGACAGCCACACACGATCACCCACCTTGAGAGCAGGAACCGCTCTACGCTTTCTATCGGCAAACTTCTTATACCTGAATGAGGCTTTAAGCAGGGCTGCGCGGACGTTCCTCCAGTTATTTGAAAACTGACGCAAGGTGACATCCACTGCTGGAACAGAAGTTGCGGGAAGCGGTTGGAATTCTGGGACTTTAGGGTGGAATCCATAATTAATGAAGAATGGTGTAGAAGAAGATGAGGATTGGTATTGATTGTTGTGGCTGAACTCGGCCCAAGGAAGGAGTTGAACCCAGTCATCTTGAGAGGAAGACACATATATACGGAGGAAGGCCTCCAAGTCCTGATTCACCCTCTCGGTTTGACCATTGGTCTGAGGATGGTAAGCCGTGGAAAACTTTAACTTGACTTGGAGGGCTTGACACAAACTTCGCCAAAATTTGGCTACAAATTGTACTCCACGATCCGAGATGATCTCTTCAGGAAGACCGTGAAGTCGGAAGATCTCTAGTATAAACACTTGAGCCAACTTGGAAGCTGACGGAAGACCGGTGAGAGGGATGAAATGTGCCATCTTGGTGAACCGGTCAACTACCACCCAGATGGTATTAAACTTGTTGCAGATAGGTAGATCGGAAACAAAGTCCATCGACAAATGGGTCCAAGGTCGACGGGGAACAGATAATGGAACCAGTTGCCCCGCAGGCGACTGGCGGGAGACTTTGTGTTGGGCACACTTTGGGCAGGAGGCAATAAATTCCATAACGTCCTTCTTCAGAGTTGGCCACCAGTAGGACCTAGAAATAAATTCAAGGGTTTTCTGAATGCCTGTATGTCCAGCAAAACGGGAAGCATGGGCCCAATGCATGAGCTTCTTCCTTAGAACTGGCTTAACAAAACTTTTCCCTGGTGGAGGCGTAGAGTCCATCCCTACCGTGGAGAATGCCAACGGATTAATAATAGGATGCTTGTCTGCAGACTCGGACTCATTTTCTTGCTCCCATGAGCGGGAAAGGGCATCGGCCTTACGATTCTGAGAACCCGGACAGAACTGGAGTTTAAAGTCAAACCTAGAAAAGAAAAGTGCCCATCTGGCCTGACGAGGATTCAGACATTGTGCGCCTTTGAGATATAAAAGATTTTTGTGGTCGGTAAGAATGGTGATTGAGTGGGAAGCTCCCTCCAACAGGTATCTCCACTCCTCCAGAGCGAACTTGATGGCTAGCAACTCCTGATCGCCAATGGCATAGTTGCGCTCAGCTGGGGAGAACTTCCGGGAGAAGAAACTGCAAGGATGTAGATGTCCATCTTTGGCCCTCTGGGATAACACTGCTCCTACTCCAACGGAGGAGGCATCTACCTCTAAGATAAAAGGAGAGTCGGTGTCGGGCTGTTTCAGAACTGGTGCAGAGATGAACCGTTGCTTCAGAAGGTGAAAGGCCTGTGTAGCTTCCTCGGACCACTTGGATGGATTAGCACCTTTCTTGGTTAATGCAGTGATAGGCGCCACAATGGTGGAAAAGTCTCGTATAAATTTTCTATAATAATTGGCGAACCCTAAGAACCTCTGGACCCCTTTGAGGCTTAAGGGTATAGGCCAATTCTGGATTGCTTGGCGTTTCTCAGGATCCATCTCTAGTCCGGAACCGGACACAATGTAACCTAGAAACGGAATGGTTTTAACTTCAAACACACACTTCTCCAATTTACAATAGAGGTGATTGACACGGAGACGGGAAAGAACCTCTTTTACCCAGAAACGATGATCTTCGAGATTATTAGCAAAGATGAGGATGTCGTCTAGATAAACCACGACATGGCGGTACAAGATGTCCCTGAAAATCTCATTCACGAAGTGCTGGAAGACTGCTGGAGCATTGCTCAATCCGAAGGGCATGACGAGGTACTCATAATGTCCGTCACGGGTGTTAAAGGCGGTCTTCCACTCGTCACCCTCACGGATTCGGATGAGATTGTAGGCACCCCTCAAGTCCAGCTTTGTGAAAATAGTTGCACCACTAACTCTATCAAAGAGCTCGGTAATCAGGGGTAAAGGGTATCGGTTCTTGACGGTAATGTCGTTCAGACCTCTGTAGTCGATGCACGGACGCAGACCACCGTCTTTCTTCTTAACGCAGAAGAAGCCTGCGCCGGCTGGAGAAGAAGATGGTCGGATGAAACCCTTCGCCAGGTTCTCTTTGATGTACTCTTCCATGGAGTGTGTCTCAGGCAGAGACAACGGATAAGTTCGGCCTCGCGGTGGAACCTTCCCTGGAATGAGGTCGATTGGGCAGTCCCATTCTCTATGAGGAGGAAGGATATCAGCAGAGGCTTTACTGAACACGTCCGTGAAGTCTTGATATGGAGGAGGCGGAACATCAGATGACCTGGGGAAGGAAGAACAAACAGGAAGAACTTTGGCTAAACAAGTCTCAGCACAGGAGGGACCCCATGCCAGTATTTGCGTAGTCGTCCAGTCAATTGATGGGTTGTGGAGACGGAGCTATGGAAGGCCTAAAACCACTGGATGTGTGGCTCTTGGAATCACTAAAAAAAGAAATATACTCAGAATGAAGAACTCCCACTCTCAGACGAACTGGAAGAGTCCTTAAGGAAATGACTGCGTCAAAAATCTTGCTGCCATCCACGGCAGTCAAAGAGATGGACGAGGACAGTCTCTCGGTGGGTAGGGACCACCGTTTAACATAAGCTTCGGTTATGAAATTCCCAGCTGCTCCGGAATCAAGGAGGGCAATGACGTTCCTGTAACGTTGAGCAATTTGGAGCGACACTGGGAGGTTACAGTCATGAGGAGATGGAGAGGAGATCATTACTCCTAGCCGGCCCTCTCCTTGGCGAGCTAGGATCTGGAGTTTCCCGGACGTTTGGGACAGGCATTGATAGTGTGCGACGGAGCTGCACAGTAGAGACAGAGAGACTCAGAGAGACGTCTTCGGCGCTCAGCGGGAGATAGACGAGAACGACTAATTTGCATAAGCTCATCCTTGGATGGAGATGGTTGACGAGGAGGAGGAGCAGAAGATTTAGGAGTAGATGATCTTCCTCGCTCAGTTGCTCTCTCTCTGAAACGTAGATCAACCTTCGTGCAAAGAGAAATTAGCTCATCCAACTTAGAGGGCAAGTCTCTGGTAGCTAACTCATCCTTGATGCGTTCTGATAAGCCATGCCAGAATGCAGCATACAGGGCCTCGTCGTTCCATGCCAGTTCGGATGCCAGGATTTTAAACTGTATAAGATACTGTCCCACAGTACGTGTTCCCTGGCGTAAACGGAGAATCTCAGATGAAGCAGATGTTATCCGGCCTGGCTCGTCGAAGATGCGCCTGAATGTAGCTACAAAGTCAGTATAGGAGGATAGCAGGGGATCAGACTTCTCCCATAAAGGTGATTCCCAGTCAAGGGCTGAGCCACTGAGAAGGGAGATGATATAGGCAATTTTGGTACGGTCACTGAAGAAATTGCCAGGTAGAAGCTCAAAGTGGATTTCACATTGATTGAGAAATCCCCTGCAGAACCTTGGAGATCCATCAAATTTTGCTGGCGTTGGAAGATGAAGATGTGGACTGGAAATGGGTAAGGTGGGTGGGGTTACAGCTGGTGTCACTGTAGTGGACGCACCGGACGTGCCAGGTCCACGGAGGGTCGTTTGAATCCCATCCAGCCGTGTAGAGAGATCCTGGAGACAGCGGATGATGTGGCCCTGTGCAGCCTCCTGATGTTCAAGTCGGGCTGCCAGTTCTTGCATTGGCCTGGCCGCTTGATCCTGGTCTCCGGCTGGATTCATTAGGTCAGTGCTTACTGTCACAACTGAGGGCCTGAGCCGACGGGAGGCAGCCTCAGTTGTAGGGGCTGAGATGTAACGGAACCTGGGAGGTTGTATCAGACCCCTAGACATGTAAGTAACATGTAGAATAACTGCCCGAAGGCGTGACCACGACAACCAGGATAAAAGTCAATGATGTTTATTATGACAAACTCCGTAACACAGCAGCAGTAAAGGAAACATAAAAGTCAACAGAGGATAAATACAATTCCTGGGTACTACAGGGTGGCAAGGGCCACAGGCACTGGTAGAGTGAGACAGTTCTTATAATCTTCTAGTTGGAAAGTCCTTACCAGACCTGACTGTAGCAATGGAGAGAACCCAGGATCGTACCAGCTGGTGTTCCAGGAAAGGCTGGGTTGCTGAAGATAAAACGGCTGCTGTGGATACTGGCTGGAACCAGACTGTTGTTGGTACGGAGTGGATACTGGCTGGAACCAGTTAAATAATAAACGAACTTGAGAGCGATGAAATAATAATGAAGTTTGGAGTTTAAGAGCGGTGAAATAATAATACCGGTGGAGAGTGGTAAACTGCAGAAAGGACACCGGCCCTTTAAGAGAAGCTATACACTGCTGGAAGCTGGGCTGGAAGCAGGTGATTGTTTGAGAGCGGTGAAATAATAATACCGGTGGAGAGTGGTAAACTGCAGAAAAGGACACCGGCCCTTTAAGAGAAGCTATACACTGCTGGAAGCTGGGCTGGAAGCAGGTGATTGTTTGAGAGCGGTGAAATAATAATACCGGTGGAGAGTGGTAAACTGCAGAAAGGACACCGGCCCTTTAAGAGAAGCTGTACACTGCTGGAAGCTGGGCTGGAAGCAGGTGATTGTTGTAGCTGGAAACAGGCGAGTCCAGAATGGATCGGAGAGTCAGGCTACACCGCAGATGGAATGCTGGTGCAGGTCTCTATAGCAGAAGTCTGGAGACAGGAGCTGGAACCTGGAAGACAACCACAGGAGAGAGACAAACTGGAACGAGGTTAGACAACCAAAGCACTGACGCCTTCCTTGCTCAGGCACAGCTTACTTATACCTGCAGCAAGGAAGGGGTTGGCTAGGCAATTATGCAAATCAACAATACAGACAGCAGATTGGTGGAAATGCTCAGATGACAAAATCCAAGATGGCTGCGCCCATGCAGACACTTGGAGGGAAGTTTGGTTTGTAATCCATGTGAGAATTGAAACAGTAATGGCGACGCCGGCCACAGGAGACAGGAGACGCCAGACTGACAAGCGCACATTTAACCACGCGGGCACAGCGGAGGCCGCGGCTGATGAAATCACCACTCTGACATTCTGCATGTGGAAACTCAGGAACAGCGGGATCCGGTCCTGGAACGCTGAGCCAGCCTTAGGAGGCATCTGAAGGGTAAGTAATGGCGTCCAGATACCCGGATCGTGACAGGACACAGCACAACATTGTTATAATGTAATATAAGCTATCAGTTTTTTCACCATGGTTCATAGGAGTTTAATATTTGCAGTTTTAAAGTAATTTGATGTGGCTTTATTAGTGAATATCAGCATGATGACAAGCCTCTAATTTAAATGAGATAATATAGTGAATAACACTAGGGGGGTATTATATGATAAACATATCCTCTAAATATGCTGTATACTAGCCTGAACAGCACCGATACTAATGTACATAGTAGGGAGCAAGCAGTGACTATTCTCCAGCGCTCTGTCCACAGTGTCTGCAGGTTGAGACGGAGGACGTCTCTTCAGATTCCACCCACAATGCCCTGCAGCAGAGGAGCCGTTCTGGGACCGTTGGTGGAGGGAGCAGGCTGTTCTTGTGAGACAGCATGGAGTATCTTTAGCTACAGAATAATATTGGCTAGGGGGTGAGTGCACTACTACTACTGTGCGGTCATAATGTGTAAGGGACACTGCTACCGTGGGCATGATGTGTATGGGGGCACTATTATTACCGTGCAGGCATAAAGTGCAAGGGGCACTGCTGCCGTGCGGGCATAACGTGCAAGGGGCACTGCTACGGTGACTACCCCTGGGGCACCAGTTAATGCAGATGTCTGCTTGTACAGTCAGGAGAGTGCAAGTAGAAATCTGCTAGTCATGGAATACAATCCACGATGATATCGTATTGGTGTGATATACAGGCCACCAGGTCAGGAAGAAGAACTGGACAAGAACCTATTGCAGGATATAACTAAAATGGCATTAAAAGGAGATGTAATAATCATGGGAGACTTTAATCTTCCTGATTTAACTGATTTAAATTCCCTTCAGGGAGCATCCCTCCACCAATTGGTGAGGGAGCCTACTGGGAAAGACGCAATATTAGACTTAATACTCACAAATGGAGACAGAATAATCGGCCATATCTTCAAAAGGATATTAATACATTAGAGACTGTACAAAGAAGGGCAACTAAAATGGCCTACATCACAAAACATACCCAGAAAGACTAAAAAAAAAAATCTCAATATGTATAGTTTGGAGCAGAGAAGGGAAAGGGGGGACATGATAGAAACTTTCAAATATATCAAGGGTCTTAAAGTCCAGGAGGGAAACATTCTCCAAATTAAGAGAAGTAACAGGACACGAGGACATGCACTGAGACTCGAGGAAGGTAGGGAAATTTGAGAAAAAAATGACTTCATAGAAAGCGTAGTGAATAAGTGGAATAGCCTTCCATCAGAGGTGGTAGAGGCTAAGACAGTAGAGCAACTTAAACATGCATGGGATAGACATAAGGATACCATTACAAAAAAAATGAGGATCAAATAAGGTTTGTGATAAAAATATGGTAAAAAAAAAAATAAGATTTTAAACCTACCGGTAAATCTTTTTCTCCTAGTCCATAGAGGATGCTGGGGACTCCGTAAGGACCATGGGGATAGACGGGCTCCGCAGGAGACATGGGGACTAAAAAGAACTTTAGATATGGGTGTGCACTGGCTCCTCCCTTTATGCCCCTCCTCCAGACCTCAGTTAGAGAAACTGTGCCCAGAGGAGACGGACAGTACGAGGAAAGGATTTTTGTTAATCTAAGGGCAAGATTCATACCAGCCCACACCATCCACACCGTATAACATGGAATATACGAACCAGTTAACAGCATGAAACCAAACAGCATCAGTCAGAGACTGATCAAACTGTAACATAACCCTTAAGTAAGCAAAACTATATACAAGTCTTGCAGATGTAGTCCGCACTGGGACGGGCGCCCAGCATCCTCTACGGACTAGGAGAAAAAGATTTACCGGTAGGTTTAAAATCTTATTTTCTCTTACGTCCTAGAGGATGCTGGGGACTCCGTAAGGACCATGGAGATTATACCAAAGCTCCAAAACGGGCGGGAGAGTGCGGATGACTCTGCAGCACCGATTGAGCAAACATGAGGTCCTCATCAGCCAGGGTATCAAACTTGTAGAACTTCGCAAAGTTGTTTGAACCCGACCAAGTAGCAGCTCGGCACAGCTGTAAAGCCGAGACACCTCGGGCAGCCGCCCAAGAAGAGCCCACCTTCCTTGTGGAATGGGCCTTTACAGAATTTGGTAACGGCAATCCAGCCGTAGAATGAGCCTACTGAATCGTGTTACAGATCCAGCGAGAAATAGTCTGCTTCGAGCAGGAGCGCCAACCTTGTCGGCTGCATACAGGACAAACAGTGCCTCTGTTTTCCTAACCCGGGCCGTTCTGGCCACATAAATTATCAATGCCCTGACCACATCAAGGGACTCGGAATCCTCCAAGTCCCGTGTAGCCACAGGTACCACAATAGGTTGGTTCATATGAAAAGAAGAAACCACCATGGGCAAAAATTGAGGACGAGTCCGCAACTCTGCTCTATCCACATGGAAAATCAGATAGGGGCTTTTGTGAGATAAAGCCGCCAACTCCGACACTCGCCTTGCCGACGCCAAAGCCAACAACATGACCACTTTCCAAGTGAGATATTTTAATTCCACCGTTTTAAGTGGTTCAAACCAGTGAGACTTAAGGAACTGCAACACCACGTTAAGGTCCCAGGGTGCCACTGGAGGTACAAAAGGAGGCTGGATATGAAGCACTCCCTTCACAAAAGTCTGGACTTCTGGGAGAGAAGCCAATTCCTTCTGAAATAAAATGGATAGGGCCGAAATCTGAACCTTAATGGAGCCTAATTTTAGGCCCAAATTCACTCCCATTTGTAGGAAGTGAAGGAAACGGCCCAAATGGAATTCTTCCGGAGGAGCATTCCTGGACTCACACCAAGATATGTACTTTCTCCATATACGATGATAATGTTTCGCTGTCACGTCTTTCCTAGCCTTTATCAGAGTAGGAATGACCTCATCCGGAATGCCCTTTTCCGCTAGGATCCGGCGTTCAACCGCCATGCCGTCAAACGCAGCCGCGGTAAGTCTTGGAACAGACAGGGCCCCTGTTGTAACAGGTCCTCTCTGAGAGGAAGAGGCCACGGATCTTCTGTGAGCATTTCCTGCAGATCCGGATACCAGGCCCTTCGCGGCCAATCTGGAACAATGAGAATTGTCTGTACTCCTCTTCGTCTTATGATTCTCAATATCTTTGAGATGAGCGGAAGAGGAGGGAACACATAGACCGACTGAGACACCCATGGTGTCACCAGGGCGTCCACCGCCACTGCCTGAGGGTCCCTAGACCTGGCGCAATACTTTGGTAGTTTCTTGTTGAGGCGTGACGCCATCATGTCTATCTGAGGCAGCCCCCACCGACTTGCAATCTCTGCGAAGACTTCCTGATGAAGTCCCCCCTCTCCTGGATGTAGATCGTGTCTGCTGAGGTAGTCTTCTTCCCAGTTGTCCACTCCCGGAATGAAGACTGCTGTCAGGGCGCTTACATGATTTTCCGCCCAGCGAAGAATCATGGTGGTTTCCGCCATTGCCACTCTGCTCTTTGTTCCGCCTTGGCGGTTTACAAGCGCCACTGCGGTGATGTTGTCTGACTGGATCAGAACCGGTAGGTCGCGAAGCAAATTTTCCGCTTGTCGAAGGGCGTTGTATATGGCCCTCAACTCCAGTACGTTGATGTGAAGACAAGCCTCCTGGCTTGACCAGAGACCCTGGAAGTTTCTTCCCTGTGTGACTGCACCCCAACCTCGGAGGCTCGCGTCCATGGTTACCAGAACCCAGTCCTGAATGCCGAACCTGCGACCCTCCAGAAGGTGAGCACCCTGCAGCCACCACAGGAGAGATACCCTGGCCCTGGGGGACAGGGTGATCATCTGATGAATCTGTAGATGTGACCCGGACCACTTGTCCAGAAGGTCCCATTGAAAAGTTCTCGCATGGAACCTGCCGAATGGAATGGTCTCGTAAGTCGCCACCATCTTTCCCAGAACTTGAGTGCAGTGATGCACCGACACCCTTGTTGGCTTCAATAGGTCCCTGACCAAAGACATGAGTTCTTGGGCCTTTTCCATCGGAAGATAAACCCTTTTCTGGTCTGTATCCAGAATCATGCCTAAGAAGGGCAAACGAGTCGTTGGAATCAACTGTGACTTCGGGATATTGAGAATCCAGCCGTGCTGTTGCATCACCCTAAGGGAGAGTGATACGCTGTTCAGCAACTGTTCTCTCGATCTCACTTTTATTAGGAGATCGTCCAAGTACGGGATAATTGTGACACCTGGCTTGCGCAGGAGCACCATCATTTCCGCCATTACCTTGGTGAAAATCCTCGGGCCCGTGGAAAGCCCAAACGGCAACGTCTGAAATTGGTAATGACAATCCTGTACAGCAAACCTCAGGAACGCCTGATGAGGCGGATATATGGGGACATGAAGGTATGCATCCTTTATGTCCAGGGACACCATATAATCCCCCCCTTCCAGGCTGGCGATGACCGCTCTGAGCAACTCCATCTTGAACTTGAACCTTTTTAAGTATAGGTTTAAGGATTTTAAATTCAAAATGGGTATGACCGAACCGTCCGGTTTCGGGACTACAAACAGGGTTGAGTAATACCCCATCCCCTGCTGCAGCAGGGGGACTTTGACCAACACTTGTTGAAGACACAATTTTTGAATAGCTTTTAACACTATCTCCCTCTCTGGGGGAGAAGCCGGCAGGGCCGATTTGAAAAACCGGCGAGGAGGCACTTCTTCGAATTCCAGCTTGTAACCCTGGGAAACAATTTCTACTGCCCAGGGATCCACCTGTGATTGAACCCAGACGTGGCTGAAAAGTCGAAGATGTGCCCCCACTGGGGCGGACTCCCTCAGCGGAGCCCCAGCGTCATGCGGTGGATTTTGTAGAGGCCGGGGAGGACTTCTGCTCCTGGGAACTGGCTGTGGCTTGCAGTTTTTTCCCTTGCCCTTACCTCTGGCAAGAAAGGAAGATCCCCGCACTCTCTTGGGTTTATGCGACCGAAAGGACTGCATCTGATAATGTGGCGTTTTCTTAGGCTGTGAGGAAACATAAGGCAAAAAAGTTGATTTACCTGCCGTAGCCGTGGAAACTAGGTCCGTGAGACCTCCCCCAAACAATTCCTCACCCTTGTAAGGTAAAACCTCCATATGCCTCTTCGAGTCGGCATTGCCCGTCCATTGGCCCTCATTCCAAGTTGTTCGCTCGTTAGTTTTTTTCGCAACGGAGCGATTAATCGCAAACTGCGCATGCGCAACGTTCGCAGTGCGCCTGCGCCAAGTAAATTTGCAAAAAAGTTTGGTATTTTACTCACGGCTTAACGAAGAAAATTCATCGTTCTGGTGATCGTAGTGTGATTGACAGGAAGTGGGTGTTTCTGGGCGGAAACTGGCCGTTTTATGGGTGTGCGCGAAAAAACGCGGGAGTGTCTGAAGAAATGGGTGAGTGTCTTGGCGAAAGCTGGGTGTGTTTGTGACGTCAAACCAGGAACGAAACTGACTGAACTGATCGCAGTGGAGGAGTAAGTCTCGAGCTACTCAGAAACTGCTAAGAAATTTCTAAAATCTTTCGTTCGCAATTCTGCTATGCTAAAATACACTCCCAGTAGGCGGTGGCTTAGCGTGTGCAAAGCTGATAAAAGCAGCTAGCGAGCGAACAACTCGGAATGAGGGCCATTGTCGGGTTCATAGGGCTCGCCTAGCCGAAATCGCCATAGCATTGGCTCTGGAACCCAGTAGGCCAATGTCTCTCTGAGCATCTCTCATATATAGGACAGCATCTTTAATATGACCCAGGGTCAATAAAATGGTTTCCTTATCCAGCGAATCTATATCAGCAGATAAGGTATCTGTCCACGCCGCTACAGCGCTACAAACCCAAGCCGACGCTATCGCCGGTCTGAGTAAGGTACCAGTATGTGTGTAAATAGACTTCAAGGTAGTTTCCTGCCTGCGATCAGCAGGATCCTTGAGGGTAGCCATATCTTGAGATGGCAGCGCTACCTTTTTGGATAAGCGTGTCAACGCTTTATCCACCCTTGGGGAGGATTCCCACCGTATCCTGTCCTTAGCCGGGAAAGGATACGCCATAAGAATCCTTTTGGGAATCTGCAGTTTTTTTATCTGGAGATTTCCAAGCCTTTTCAAATAATTCGTTCAGCTCATGAGATGGAGGAAAGGTTACCTCAGGTTTCTTTTCTTTAAACATGTGGACCCTCGTGTCAGGGACAGAGGGTTCATCCGTGATATGCAACACCTCTTTTATAGCAATAATCATATAATGAATACTTTTAGCCAATTTTGGCTGCCACTTTGCATCATCGTAGTCAACACTGGAATCAGAATCCGTGTCGGTATCCGTGTCTACTATTTGGGATAGTGGGCGCTTTTTAGACCCAGAAGGTCCCTGTGACATAGTGAAAGGCAGGGCTAAACTCCCTGTACATTCCCTGGACTCAGCTTTGTCCAACCTTTTGTGCAATAAATTCACATTTGCATTTAAAACATTCCACATATCCAATCAGTCAGGTGTCGGCGTTGCCGACGGAGACACCACACTCATTTGCTCCACCTCCTCCCTAGAAGAGCCTTCCGCTTCAGACATGCCGACACACGCGTGCCGACACATTACACACTCAGGGAATTCTCTATCTGGAGACAGTTCACCCACAAGGCCCTTTGGAGAGACAGAGAGAGAGTATGCCAGCACACACCCAGAGCCAATGACCCAGGGAAAAAAATTACCCAGATAGCGCTTTTATCATTTATATTATATATAGATAGATATATATAGATATATATATATATATAAAAAAACACTGCGCCAAATTATGTGCCCCCCCCCCTTCTTTCAAACCATCTGTCACCGTGTTCAGCAGGGGAGAGTCCGGGGAGCCAGCTTCTCAGCGGTGTGCTGCGGAGAAAATGGCGCTGGTGAGTGCTGAGGATCAAGCTCCGCCCCCTCAGCGGCGGGCTTCGGTCCCGCTTGATTTCTTTTAAAACTGGCGGGGGATGTCAGAATATACAGTGCAGAGCCCATATATGTCCCTATATTGCCAGAACAGAGGTTTAAATTGCTGCCCAGGGCGCCCCCCCTGCGCCCTGCACCCTTACAGTGCCTGCCGTGTGTGTGTTGTGAGGGAGCAATGGCGCGCAGAGTTACCGCTGCGCGTTACCTCTATGAAGATCTGAAGTCTTCTGCCGCCTCTGAAGTCTTCTTTCTTCTTATACTCAGCCGGCTTCTATTTTCCGGCTCTGTGAGGAGGACGGCGGCGCGGCTCCGGGACGAACAGCTAGGAGAGGCCTGCGTTCCGACTCCCTCTGGAGCTAATGGTGTCCAGTAGCCTAAGAAGCAGAGCCTAGCAGTTAAGTAGGTCTGCTTCTCTCTCCTCAGTCCCTCGATGCAGGGAGTCTGTTGCCAGCAGAGCTCCCTGAAAATAAAAAACCTAACAAAAATTATTTCTTTCAGGAAACTCAGGAGAGCTCCCTGTAATGCACCCAGTCTCCTCTGGGCACAGTATCAAAACTGAGGTCTGGAGGAGGGGCATAGAGGGAGGAGCCAGTGCACACCCATATCTAAAGTTCTTTTTAGTGCCCATGTCTCCTGCGGAGCCCGTCTATCCCCATGATCCTTACGGAGTCCCCAGCATCCTCTAGGACGTAAGAGAAAAATAAATAAAAGGCAGACTAGATGAGCCAAGTGGTTCTTATCTGCCGTCAAATTGTATTGTTTCTACGATAGTAATTGAATTACCCCCATTTTATGAACTGCATGGATTGAGGCCTAGGATAGATGATATGGGGGCGATTCAATAGTTTTTTTTGTGCACTATCAATTTTGGTTTTTGTCTGGGCGATATACAAAAAAAAATGTTGTGCACGTTGCGTGCAAAAAGGCCAGGTTTAGCCACATTAAGTGTCAGGTGCCCATTAATTAGCGCAGCCTAAAACACCAATTGAAATCCCCCCATTGAGTAACTGGAGTTCGATCCGGGCTCTGTTTTGTCTTAAACAGGTTCATTGTGTACAGTAACAGTAGCGTTATTTCTACTTGGAAACCTATTTGTTTCTATGATATGCATGTCCTTGCTGACTTCCTGTTCCCAACAGATATCCATTATTTCTCTTTACTGTAACTGATAAGACCAATGCTAAGCTTTAACACTCAAATGAGCAAAGAATGATACCATTGTGTGCGGTTATATTGTGAAATGTGCAGTATTGTAGATCTCTGTGTATCTCAATGCACCTGTTAGCACAAAGGACAATTAAATACGTGTGGTGCAAAATCTAGCTTCAGATAATGCGGGGCAGCAGTCAAAAGGGCATGAGAGCGAGCCCAATTTGCTGTACACCAGTGAAAATTGGTTGTCAAAAAAAGTAAAAAGGGGGTTATACACTAAGCGATTATAGCCTAAAAAATATCGTCATTTATTTTTAGGCTTATATCGTCCAGTATGTATGAGGTAATATCGGTGACCGATGAATGATGCGCACTCCCGCACGCCATTCAGCGATCAACAATACTGAGCTGACATGCAGCTCAACCCGTCAATGTCGGGTTAAGCTGCATGTTTAGGAATGCCGGCAGTGGCGTCACTGAACGTTATCGTTGAACGACAACGTTCAGTGTGTATGAACTATATCGTTGAACGCTATATCGTCCAGTATGTATGAGGTAATATTGGTGACCGATGAATGATGCGCACTCCCGCACGCCATTCAGCGATCAACAATACTGAGCTGACATGCAGCTCAACCCGTCAATGTCGGGTTAAGCTGCATGTTTAGGAATGCCGGCGATGGCGTCACTGAACGTTATCGTTGAACGACAACGTTCAGTGTGTACGAACTATATCGTTGAACGCTATATCGTTCAACGATATAGTCGTTCACCGCCGGCAATTCCCCGTCACGTAGTGTGTATCCGCCTTAAGTAATAGCTAGATATTTGTTAAAAATGAAAACAAGTGTTAACAGTGCTGCTAAAATGCCCAAAATAGAATAACCCAATGAAACTATACAGAACATATTGTTGCAGTTGTAATAGGAATTACTGTGATAAATGCTTATATTTTAAGTGTTCCCAGTAGCAAATCTGTAAAAATATAAAATGAAACAATTCTATATGGTAGTAACATTTGTAGATGTAGAAAAACTAAAGGGGCAGATGTATTAAGCCTGGAGAAGTGATTAAGCAGTGATAAGTGGAAGGTGATAATGCACCAGCCAATCATTCCTGGTTTGGAAAATGACAGTTAGGAGATGATTGGCTGGTGCATTATCACCTTCCACTTCTTTATCGCTTCTCCAGGCTTAATACATCTGCCGCAGATATTTTTTCAAAAGATCAAACTACAGCAGAGATTTATCAAGCTGTGCAGAGTGATTAATTGCACAGTGATAAAGTACCAGCCAATCAGCTCCTAACTGCCAAGTTACTGCCTGTGTTTGAAAAATGGAGGTAGGAGCTGATTGGTTGGTACTTTATCACTGAGCAATTTATCAATCTCCAAGCCTTGATAAACATGGGCCTAAAGCTAATAAAACCTTTTAGAGATTAATGGGTGTTATCAAAACTCACTCAGAAAAGGCTGCAAACAGCTGACATCAGATGGAGGGAAGCTGAAGGGACTGACACATTACGTCTTGTACAGAGGATATATTCAGAGCGCTCTACTACTACACTATAAACACAATATAAAAATATGATCAAGGCCAGACAACTATACTGTCTGCCCTTCTTTTAAATACTGGAACAGCTCATTTTATTCTCTTACTTCACACTGCTGTATTGCTGTTATAAAGTTTCCTTAATTTGTCATCCAAGTAATACAATCAATAAATTAAGTAACCTATTAACAGCAATGTAGGCTGCTGCAAATGTGTTTCCATAAAGGTCCTATTCATAGTTTCCTTGCCATCAGCATATACTGCCCATACTCAGAGAACATAATGTAAATTCTAGAACTGTGCAATTAGCATGATGACATGTACAGTATGAATAGATGTCTCTACAGTACATAGAAGTTTTGCATTTCCTTTTTGGGAATATCTGCCACTACAATACAGAACCACAAAGTCCTTGTAAGTGAATTTACACAATAAGGTATGTTTATATCAGTACACACAACGAACAATGGAGCAAGTCAATAAAATAAGAAACACTTAAGACCCAAAAAGGAAAGAAACCAGTGTCTCAGCTACTGATGAAACAGAGGTAGTTCTTGATGTGACTTTTTGTTTAGCAACTGCTGGTGACTGAGAAGCTCCCAGTACGGATCATATTTTTCCATATATGCCATTATCACTGAAATCAGCATAGAAAGCCAACCTCAGACCTAAGCGGTTAGTTATGTCAATTATACAGGTTTAAAAATGAAAATGGTTTAATAAATTATAATATGATTGTATTACTGTTTACAGAATTAAATCGTGAAATACTGTATAATAAACACAAAATAGAATAGATTTACTGTATAGATTTGTGCTCATGCCTCTCATCTGCAAGACAGAACACGCCAGCGCAAGCTTTGCAGGTGTAACCGCTGAAATCTTTTATTAGCATCATCATCACCACTATTACTTACTTATAAAGGCATCAGTAGAAATCAACAACAAATTTTACATTGAACAAATAGAACAATTTTATAGTAGGGCAGACAAACTACAGATTACCCAAGGAACAGACAATAACAGGCAGCACAGGAGTAGAGGGGTTACAGAGAAGGGGGAGATGGGGACAAAGCAGGTAGCATAAGAGCATGACGCAAGCCTGTGAACAGAGGCATGGGAACGACTAACAGGGCAAGAGATGCTGAGGGTGGGAACTTAAAGACTGGGCAGTAGGTGCTTACTGAGGGTGCAGTGGTAGACAGGATAGTGTAGGCAGGGAAACACAAGGAAAGAAGGCTCTGCTAAGGAGCTTACATTTGGCCCAATGTATTGGTCTCTGTAATAGAGTGAGAGTTTCAGAAAGTGAGAGATTTGGAAAGGTTTTTCAATTTTTTTTAAAGTGGCAATCATTTACACTGCAAAACCAGGTTGATCTTGCTGTGTAAATGATTGCCACTTTAAAAAAAAAAAAAAAAAAAACCAACATGAAAAAATAAGAATTTACTTGCCGATAATTCTATTTCTCGGAGTCCGTAGTGGATGCTGGGGTTCCTGAAAGGACCATGGGGAATAGCGGCTCCGCAGGAGACAGGGCACAAAAAGTAAAGCTTTAGGATCAGGTGGTGTGCACTGGCTCCTCCCCCTATGACCCTCCTCCAAGCCTCAGTTAGGATACTGTGCCCGGACGAGCGTACACAATAAGGAAGGATTTTGAATCCCGGGTAAGACTCATACCAGCCACACTGTACAACCTGTGATCTGAACCCAGTTAACAGTATGATAACAGCGGAGCCTCTGAAAAGATGGCTCACAACAATAATAACCCGATTTTTGTAACTATGTACAAGTATTGCAGATAATCCGCACTTGGGATGGGCGCCCAGCATCCACTACGGACTCCGAGAAATAGAATTATCGGCAAGTAAATTCTTATTTTCTCTATCGTCCTAGTGGATGCTGGGGTTCCTGAAAGGACCATGGGGATAATACCAAAGCTCCCAAACGGGCGGGAGAGTGCGGATGACTCTGCAGCACCGAATGAGAGAACTCCAGGTCCTCCTTAGCCAGGGTATCAAATTTGTAGGATTTTACCAACGTGTTTGCCCCTGACTAAATAGCCGCTCGGCAAAGTTGTAAAGCCGAGACCCCTCGGGCAGCCGCCCAAGATAAGCCCACCTTCCTTGTGGAATGGGCATTTACATATTTTGGCTGTGGCAGGCCTGCCACAGAATGTGCAAGCTGAATTGTATTACACATCCAACTAGCAATAGTCTGCTTAGAAGCAAGAGCACCCAGTTTGTTGGGTGCATACAGGATAACAGCAAGTCAGTTTTCCTGACTCCAGCCGTCCTGGAACCTATATTTACAGGGCCCTGACAACATCTAGCAACCTGGAGTCCTCCAAGTCCCTAGTAGGCGCAAGGCACCAAAATAAGCTGGTTCAGGTGAAACACTGACACCACCTTAGGGAGAGAACTGGGGACGAGTCCGCAGCTCTGCCCTGTCCAAATGGACAACCAGATATGGGCTTTTTTGAGAAAAAACCCACCAATTTGACACTCGCCTGGTCCAGGCCAGGGCCAAGAGCATGGTCACTTTTCATGTGAGATGCTTCAAATCCACAGATTTGACTGGTTTTAAACCAATGTGATTTGAGGAATCCCAGAACTACGTTGAGATCCCACAGTGCCACTGGAGGCACAAAAGGGGGTTGTATATGCAATACTCCCTTGACAAACTTCTGGACTTCAGGAACTGAAGCCACTTCTTTCTGGAAGAAAATCGACAGGGCCGAAATTTGAACCTTAATGGACCCCAATTTGAGGCCCATAGACACTCCTGTTTGCAGGAAATGCAGGAATCGACCGAGTTGAAATTTCTTCGTGGGGCCTTTCTGGCCTCACACCACGCAACATATTTTTGCCACATGTGGTGATAATGTTGTGCGGTCACCTCCTTTCTGGCTTTGACCAGGGTAGGAATGACCTCTTCCGGAATGCCTTTTTCCCTTAGGATCCGGCGTTCCACCGCCATGCCGTCAAACGCAGCTGCGGTAAGTCTTGGAACAGACATGGTACTTGCTGAAACAAGTCCCTTCTTAGCGGCAGAGGCCATAAGTCCTCTGTGAGCATCTCTTGAAGTTCCGGGTACCAAGTTCTTCTTGGCCAATCCGGAGCCATGAGTATAGTTCTTACTCCTCTACGTCTTATAAGTCTCAGTACCTTAGGTATGAGAAGCAGAGGATGGAACACATACACCGACTGGTACATCCATGGTGTTACCAGAACGTCCACAGCTATTGCCTGAGGGTCTCTTAACCTGGCGCAATACCTGTCCCGTTTTTTGTTCAGACGGGACGCCATCATGTCCACCTTTGGTATTTCCCAACGGTTTACAATCATGTGGAAAACTTCCCGATGAAGTTTTCACTCTGCCGGGTGGAGGTCGTGCCTGCTGAGGAAGTCTGCTTCCCAGTTTCCATTCCCGGAATGAAACACTGCTGACAGTGCTATCACATGATTTTCCGCCCAGCGAAAAGTCCTTGCAGTTTTTGCCATTGCCCTCCTGCTTCTTGTGCCGCCCTGTCTATTTACGTGGGCGACTGCCGTGATGTTTTTCCCACTGGATCAATACCGGCTGACCTTGAAGCAGAGGTCTTGCTAAGCTTAGAGTATTATAAATTTACCCTTAGCTCCAGTATATTTATGTGGAGAAAAGTCTCCAGACTTGATCACACTCCCTGGAAATTTTTTCCTTGTGTGACTGCTCCCCAGCCTCTCGGGCTGGCCTCCGTGGTCACCAGCATCCAATCCTGAATGCCGAATCTGCGGCCCTCTAGAAGATGAGCACTCTGTAACCACCACAGGAGAGACACCCTTGTCCTTGGATATAGGGTTATCCGCTGATGCATCTGAAGATGCGATCCGGACCATTTGTCCAGCAGATCCCACTGAAAAATTCTTGCGTGAAATCTGCCGAATGGAATTGCTTCGTAGGAAGTCACCATCTTTACCAGGACCCTTGTGCAATGATGCACTGATTTTAGGAGGTTCCTGACTAGCTCGGATAACTCCCTGGCTTTCTCTTCCGGGAGAAACACCTTTTTCTGGACTGTGTCCAGAATCATCCCTAGGCACAGCAGACTTGTCGTCGGGATCAGCTGCGATTTTGGAATATTTAGAATCCACCCGTGCTGTTGTAGCAGTATCCGAGATAGTGCTACTCCGACCTCCAACTGTTCCCTGGACTTTGCCCTTATCAGGAGATCGTCCAAGTAAGGGATAATTAAGACGCCTTTTCTTCGAAGAAGAATCATCATTTCGGCCATTACCTTGGTAAAGACCCGGGGTGCCGTGGACAATCCAAACGGCAGCGTCTGAAACTGATAGTGACAGTTCTGTACCACGAACCTGAGGTACCCTTAGTGAGAAGGGCAAATTTTGGACATGGAGGTAAGCATCCCTGATGTCTCGGGACACTATATAGTCCCCTTCTTCCTGGTTCGTTATCACTGCTCTGAGTGACTCCATCTTGATTTGAACCTTTGTAAGTGTTCAAATTTTTTTAGATTTAGAATAGGTCTCACCTAGCCTTCTGGCTTCAGTACCACAATATAATGTGGAATAATACCCCTTTTCTTGTTGTAGGAGGGGTAATTTGATTATCACCTGCTGGGAATACAGCTTGTGAATTGTTTCCCATACTGCCTCCTTGTCGGAGGGAGACCTTGGTAAACCAGACTTCAGGAGCCTGCGAAGGGGAAACGTCTCGACATTCCAATCTGTACCCCTGGGATACTACATGTAGGATCCAGGGGTCCTGTACGGTCCCAGCGTCATGCTGAGAGCTTGGCAGAAGCGGTGGAACGCTTCTGTTCCTGGGAATGGGCTGCCTGCTGCAGTCTTCTTCCCTTTCCTCTATCCCTGGGCAGATATGACTCTTATAGGGACGAAAGGACTGAGGCTGAAAAGACGGTGTCTTTTTCTGCAGAGATGTGACTTAGGGTAAAAACGGTGGATTTTCCAGCAGTTGCCGTGGCCACCAGGTCCGATGGACCGACCCCAAATAACTCCTCTTCCTTTATACGGCAATACACCTTTGTGCCGTTTGGAATCTGCATCACCTGACCACTGTCGTGTCCATAAACATCTTCTGGCAGATATGGACATCGCACTTACTCTTGATGCCAGAGTGCAAATATCCCTCTGTGCATCTCGCATATATAGAAAATGCATCCTTTAAATGCTCTATAGTCAATAAAATACTGTCCCTGTCAAGGGTATCAATATTTTTAGTCAGGGAATCCGACCAAGCCACCCCAGCTCTGCACATCCAGGCTGAGGCGATCGCTGGTCGCAGTATAACACCAGTATGTGTGTATATACTTTTTATGATATTTTCCAGCCTCCTGTCAGCTGGCTCCTTGAGGACGGCCCTATCTATAGACGGTACCGCCACTTGTTTTGATAAGCGTGTGAGCGCCTTATCCACCCTAAGGGGTGTTTCCCAACGCGCCCTAACTTCTGGCGGGAAAGGGTATACCGCCCATAATTTTCTATCGGGGGGAACCCACGCATCATCACACACTTCATTTAATTTATCTGATTCAGGAAAAACTACGGTAGTTTTTTCACATCCCACATAATACCCTCTTTTGTGGTACTTGTAGTATCAGAAATATGTAACACCTCCTTCATTGCCCTTAACGTGTGGCCCTAATAAGGAATACGTTTGTTTATTCACCGTCGACACTGGATTCAGTGTCCGTGTCTGTGTCGACCGACTAAAGTAAACGGGCGTTTTAAAACCCCTGACGGTGTTTCTGAGACGTCTGGACCGGTACTAATTGTTTGTCGGCCGTCTCATGTCGTCAACCGACCTTGCAGCGTGTTGACATTATCACGTAATTCCCTAAATAAGCCATCCATTCCGGTGTCGACTCCCTAGAGAGTGACATCACCATTACAGGCAATTGCTCCGCCTCCTCACCAACATCGTCCTCATACATGTCGACACACACGTACCGACACACAGCACACACACAGGGAATGCTCTGATAGAGGACAGGACCCACTAGCCCTTTGGAGAGACAGAGGGAGAGTTTGCCAGCACACACCAAAAACGCTATAATTATATAGGGACAACCTTATATAAGTGTTTTCCCTTATAGCATCTTTTATATATTTCTAACGCCAAATTAGTGCCCCCCCTCTCTGTTTTAACCCTGTTTCTGTAGTGCAGTGCAGGGGAGAGCCTGGGAGCCTTCCCTCCAGCCTTTCTGTGAGGGAAAATGGCGCTGTGTGCTGAGGAGATAGGCCCCGCCCCTTTTTCGGCGGGCTCGTCTCCCGCTCTTTAATGGATTCTGGCAGGGGTTAAATATCTCCATATAGCCCCCGGAGGCTATATGTGAGGTATTTTTAGCCAAAAAAGGTTTTCATTTGCCTCCCAGGGCGCCCCCCTCCCAGCGCCCTGCACCCTCAGTGACTGCCGTGTGAAGTGTGCTGAGAGGAAATGGCGCACAGCTGCAGTGCTGTGCGCTACCTTAAGAAGACTGAGGAGTCTTCTGCCGCCGATTCTGGACCTCTTCTCGTTTCAGCATCTGCAAGGGGGCCGGCGGCGAGGCTCCGGTGACCATCCAGGCTGTACCTGTGATCGTCCCTCTGGAGCTAATGTCCAGTAGCCAAGAAGCCAATCCATCCTGCACGCAGGTGAGTTCACTTCTTCTCCCCTAAGTCCCTCGTTGCAGTGATCCTGTTGCCAGCAGGACTCACTGTAAAATAAAAAACCTAAGCTAAACTTTTCTAAGCAGCTCTTTAGGAGAGCCACCTAGATTGCACCCTTCTCGGCCGGGCACAAAAATCTAACTGAGGCTTGGAGGAGGGTCATAGGGGGAGGAGCCAGTGCACACCACCTGATCCTAAAGCTTTACTTTTTGTGCCCTGTCTCCTGCGGAGCCGCTATTCCCCATGGTCCTTTCAGGAACCCCAGCATCCACTAGGACGATAGAGAAACCTTACCAAATCTCTCACTTTTTGAAACTCTCACTCTATTACATTTGGCCCATTGTCTGATTTGTCATAAATTCTTAAGATGTGGAACAGTACAGGAGTAGTCTTGGAGGTGGGAGTAAGAAGAGGTAATCAGTAGGGTGGGAAGGCAGAACAAAAAAGGTGAGAGGTAAAGCGCTTTGAAAGAGATATTAATATCAGCAAATGTTAAGCGGTAATGAGGGAATGAATGCACTAAATCATCATCAGTCCGGAAAACAGCCCAGAGGACACTGAGAACAGCAATACAGTTGGAAGACTCTGCTGAACAGATGATATCTGTCTATATGCCCATGGTGGGTCGGGTACGGGATCCTGACAGTCAGAATACAAACAGCGGCTTCCCAACGGTCACAATCCCAACACATTTTAACCAATTATCTGAGCAGCAATTATCGCATCTGCTAGAGATGCTGGAAAATATCTCATACTTGACAGACCAAAGAATTGCTGCTCGGCTGTGACCATACACTGTGCAATCATTGGCCTGATCAACAAATATTTGCACACTGTCTGACCTTTACACATAACATTAAGAGGGTAGCCGGGATCCCAGCAGTCAGAATATCGACACTGCTCAGAGTGCCGGGTCCGACATCCTGACAAGGCTCAAAAACCGGACACCGTAATCCCGACCACCGGGATACCGAACGAGGGTTTACCGGGGCTGCAGACAGGTGAGTGTGGTGGGAGGTTAGGGTTAGGCTGCGGGGGGCTAGGTTTAGGCACCACCAGGGAGGGTCAGGGTTAGCCTACAGGGGGAAAAGGTTAGGTTTAGGCTGCGGAAAGGGAGGGTTAGGGGGGCATTGGGGGAAGGTAAGTATACTTACATTAGGCCCTGTAGGGATTCTCAGCATTGGTCGGTATAGATATCATTCACTAAACTTTCTAACATTTTTACTGCTCTTAAAATAGGGTCTAATTAAACGGTGGCATGTTGACCCTGTTTTCTGGGCATGCTGAGGCCAGGAGCTGTGTACTTGATCACACTTCACTGGTCCTGGATGCGTGAATTACATGACCATCCTGAGTAACTTGGGGGATATACACACTTGATATGATGCTGCATCTTCAGACACAGCAGACCATACGAGACTTTCTACTACATACACCTCCTGCTGCTTCTACATATTTTCACACAGTGCATTAGTGTCCATCTCTGAATCTGCCCTATGATCCATCTTACAAAATGTACAGAAACTGAAAAAGAAAAGAAAAGCAAACTGTGTATTATACTCTAAATTCCTCTCATGTTAAGTTTAACTTCACTTTGAGGGAAATGTAATGCTCATCGATGTCTGCGAAGTGCCACCGGGAACTCAGACACCTCGAGATACCAACATTTACGATTTTCTCTTGAAAAGGAGGTGCGCAAGAAAGTGAATGTTGCGCTACCATAAATATTCCCCTGAAAAACACAGCCAATAATCTAATTCCCCCAATGAGACATATTTAATCACATGATGCAAGTATCTGTGTTACACAGTAATCAATAGTGACCCATCACATTTTTGCAGTTAGCCTAGTAAAAGTGAACATTTTATTGGCTCCTGTGAGTTACAGCACAAGCCCTGCTTGCACACATAAATACGCCCTGAATAACATCACAGTCAAGAAGATTAGCGCAAAGATAAATAACAATAGCAGAGGACAACAGACTTTGGGGTCGATCCTATTACCTGCAAAGGGTGAGATGTGCCAATGCGGTGGCATTTAAACAATCTTGCACCCTTCGTGGGCTCATTACGGCCTGAATTTGCACCAAAGTGCTTGGAGCCCTATGGGGCAGCCAGTACTTTTGTGAGAATTCGGACCGCCACAAAGTGCGGCCACTGCCGCGATGATTCGCACCCACGATATCATCGCAGCTAATAGAATTGATCCCAAAATCTGGTGTGCTGGAAAATACAAATGCACATTGATATGACATGACAGCAACCAATTTGGTGCCATACCAAACTAAACAAGTTTTTTTCAACGGTATTTACCAGAGAGGACCAAATGCTGGGTCTAACACAAAATCTCAACAAAGATAATGTCCCACTGCTAAATGCTTATTTGTGTGAGGAGGTAGTCTGTGACCGATTAAAAAAGTTAAAGATTAATAAGTCACCTGGTCCAGATGGAAGTCACCTGAGGGTTCTTATGGAGCTGCACGCTGAACTAGCAAGACCTCTATTTTTGATCTTCATGGATTCAGTTAAAATCGGGTATGGTTCCCAGAGACTGGCATATAGCGGAGGTAGTGCCGATTTTCAAAAGGAGAGCAAAGCTGAACCAGGTAATTATCGACCAGTTAATCTTACATCTATAGTGGGGAAAGTATTGGAAGGTATTCTAAGGGACAGTGGCCCTCATTCCGAGTTGTTCGCTCGCTAGCTGCTTTTAGCAGCAGTGCAAATGCTAGGCCGCCGCCCTCTGGGAGTGTATCTTAGCTTAGCAGAAGTGTGAACGAAAGGATAGCAGCATTGCTACAAAAAAAGATTGTGCAGTTTCAGAGGAGCTCGAGACATACTCCTAGCTAGCGATCACTTCAGACTGTTTAGTTCCTGTTTTGACGTCACAAACACGCCCTTCGTTCGGCCAGCCACTCCCCCGTTTCCCCAGGCACGCCTGCGTTTTTCAGCACACTCCCGGAAAACTGTCAGTTACCTCCCAGAAACGCCCCATTCCTGTCAATCACTCACCGATCAGCAGTGCGACTGAAAAGCGTCGCTAGACCTTGTGTGAAACTGCATTGGCTTTTGTGAAAGTACGTTGCGCGTGCGCACTGCGCGCCATACGCATGTGCAGAAGTGCCGATTTTTAGCCTGATCGCTGCGCTGCGAACAACGGCAGCTAGCGATCAACTCGGAATGACCCCCAGTATTCAAAAGTTCCTTGAAGCAAATAAGGTCATTAAAAGGAACCAACATGGATTTGTGAAGGACAGATCATGTCAAACCAACTTACTTGGCTTTTATGAAACAGTAAGTGCGAACCTGGATCAGGGTAAGGAGGTGGATGTTATCTTTTTAGACTTTGCCAAAGCTTTCGACACTGTACCACACACGTGTCTTATCTATAAGCTACAAGAAATAGGGCTAGGGAGCACAATATGCACTTGGGTCAGTAATTGGTTAGGTAACAGGGAGCAGCGCGTTGTGGTCAATGTATCATTTTCAAATTGGACTAAAGTACTAATTGGTGTGCCACAAGGGTCTGTACTTGAACCACTTTTGTTCAACATTTTCATCAGCGACCTAACAGTAGGTCTAGAGAGCATGGTGTCAATTTTCGCAGACGACACCAAATTGTGTAAGGTTATAAATACGGAGGGGGATGCTGAGTCTCTTCAGAACGACTTAACTAAACTGAAAGCATGGACGGCAAAATGGAGAATGAAATTCAACACAGACGACAAGTGTAAGGTAATGCATTGTGGGGGCAAGACCAAAAATAACACCTACATACTAAATTGGGTAATATTAGGGGATTCTGTACTGGAAAAAGACTTAGGGGTTCACATAGATAACAAATTAAGCAGCAGTAGCCAAAGTAGGAGTGCAGCAAAGAAGGCAAATAAGATATTAGCATGCATAAAACGGGGAACTAATGCAAGGGACGAGAGTATTATACTCCCATTATATAAATCACTAGTGAGGCCACATCTTGAATACTGTGTGCAATTTTGGGCACCACATTACATAAAGGATATCCTGGAGCTAGAAAAGGTTCAGAGGCGGGCGACCAAACTAATCAAGGGCATGGAGAAGCTGGAATACGAGGAAAGGCTTGCAAGGCTAGGCATGTTTACATTGGAAAAGAGGAGACTAAGAGGGGACATGATCAACATCTACAAATATATAAGGGGTCAATACACAGAGCTTGGGAGGCACCCATTTTCTATAAGATCAGCACAGAGAACACGTGGTCACTCGCTTAGGTTAGAGGAGAGGAGTTTCCGCACATTGAGGCGAAAAGTTTTTTTCACAGTAAGGACAATACGTGTTTGGAATTCCCTGCCTGAGATGGTTGTAATGGCGGACTCAGTCAACACCTTTAAGAATGGGTTAGATAAATTCCTATTGGATAAAGATATTCAGGGTTATGAGCGTAGGCACGCATTATAGTTAATATAACTAGTCCTAACATAAAAATAACTAGTCCTATAATAGGACTGCATAGGAGACCACAAATAGGTTGAAATCGATGGACAAGTGTCTTCTTTCAACCTTAGTTACCATGTAAGGTACAGGCCGGTGGTATCGGCAGCTTTCCATGTAAGCCAAGCTGTGAGGTATTTATACAGTTCAAAACATGTTTGATACACCTGGGTCGCATGACACAAAATACAATTGGAGCTGGTATCAAAGCTCACGTTAGGCATACATAATAGTATACCATTGATCTATTATTTGTCTAATACACACACTCCTACCAAGAAGTGCTATAGGCAAATATTACAACACACCACAAACTCACTACCCTTCATATTGCACAGAAAATACATTATCTATAGACGTGTGAAACAAACTTAGTGGAAACCTGCTGGCTGCAATGTGTGTGTGACCCACACAGGAGCCAGCCACATAACCTCTGGACAAGAAGGCTAAACTCTCTGCCATATCATTTATGGAATACTGGTGTTATATGTTTAATTTCATATGAATACTTTAATTGCAACTTCCAAAACAACCTTATCTCCAAAGAAAACAAAACCTAACAGCTCACACTTTCCTGACCAACTAGCAGGTGCATAGGCGTATCACCCACTGTCACACTGGTGAAATGGAGAACATGAACGGTTTGGGGTCCTGAGCACCAAGCTTGAGAAGCACTGGAGTAAGCAAAAACTAGCACTGGAAGACCTGGTGACAAGTCCGCTTTCCCTCAGGATTCTATATACAGTATGTCACAGTAACCAAAGCAAGCGGTGTATTCAGTTTATCTGGACAGTGTCTTTACCATGCACCTGTCCCTAGGAAGGCTTCCGCAATGTATACTGAAATGTAATATAAACACCTGTAGTAAGTAGACAAAGATTAACAGAGAATACAAAGCCTTAGCCATTTTCAAGTAGCATTAAGACAAAATCCACAAAGCACTCATACATACATATATATATATATATATATATATATATATATATATATATATATATATATATATATATATACACACACATATACGTACACACACGTAGCCCATAGGGGAGGCCAAAGTATTATTTTTCTAAATTAGCATAATTCTATTCTCATTGACCTGTACACCCAATTATCTGCAAGCTAGTTATGGTTGGTTCAGGTCTAATCTGTATTTTCAACACAGCATTTAAATAAGCGCTACAGTATGTCCAACCATAGGACGCTAATGGACATGCATTCACAGCCAATGAAACCAAAAGGAGCATAGAAATGAGAACGTCGGCAGACTGGACTTTGCCTCCAGGCCAATGAGACAGCTGTATAATGTAAGGGAGAAGGTAATCATCTCTGTGTAAGACAAGCACTGCAGCTGCAGCAATATGATAGTATATATTACATAATGTGCAGAGTGCAGATCGCACAGGCCAGCTGATGAATGAGCAAGACAATCGGTAAGCATCTTCCTGCCATCAGCAAGTAAACAACCTAGAAACCGGTGTTTCTACATGTCCATCTTACTCCGCTGTCAGCGAGCGGCAGTCACGGCATACCTTGTATAGCCCCCTTTCCGTCCAATGCTTTGCTCCCCCCCTGTGACATGCGGGGTGCTGGCGGCAGCTGGGGGTCAGGGTGCCTTGTTGCAGAAGGAAAGCGGCTGCCACTCCTTGCAGGTTGATGATGCGTCCTCTCAGCAGCAGCAGCAGCAGCAGCAATCGCCCAGACACAGATTCCTGCTCCGCCCCCTTGACGTCACTAGCCCCGCCCCCGGCTCAGTGACAGTGCAGCAGCAGCGTCCCGGTGCACGTATCACTGAGAGGCAGAGCTGCGAGGTCACAGCACACACTGGGGCAGGCGGCTGCCCTGTCTCCCAACACGGAGATGATGATGATGATGATGACGATGATAGATAGATAGAGAGCTATATAGATAGAGATCGATGCCTCACATCACCTAAAATGGGAAGATGAGCACATACCATTTTCCCTACTCGCCTTTTGGCTACAAATGACCATTCAGCACCATATACCCCTTTTATACCACAATCCCGAGTCATTGAACACTGGTTTGAAGCCGAGTCACAGCGGCATGAAACCCATTCACACCGCAGACTGGACCAGGGATATTGCTGTGGCTTCTGAATCGGGTCTTGGAGATGACATCATCTCCAAGTGCCTGTGAGCTAGCTGTCCATAGGGCTTGAATGGGTAACCCTTTTGGCGGCCCGGGTGGGAAATAGGGGCGTGGCTACATACAGGGGGCGTGGTCAGTTACGCCCCCTGTACAGTAGAGTAGCGCCGCTGAAAAAGTAAAAAAAAATTAATAATACTATCCCCGCTCCCGACTGCTACAGACCTCCGCCGGCGCCGCTCCTCTCGGATCTGGCATAGACAGACACTAGAGGTCAATTATGACCCCTAGCATCTGTGTCAGTCCCACAATGCTGTGCGGTGCGCGATGACATCATCGCGCACCGCACAGCAAAGGTCCTCTCCACGAAGGGAAACGTTCCCTTCACAGTGGGGGGCACAGCAGTAGCGGATCTTGCCATGGTGCGGCGCCCCCCGGATGGCGCCGGTGCCCTCCGGAAGGCGGCGCCCCGGGCAAAAGTCCTGCTTGCCCGTGGCAAGATCCGCTACTGCCCAGGTCAGACGTCGCGAGCGTTCACACTGCCCGGTAACCCGGGTAGCTCCTGTGTTAAAACCTGCAAGTTACCCGGGTTGAAATGACAGGGCACTCAATCAGGGTTATACCCCTTTCATACTGCCAATGCCGGATCCCACCCGGGAATTGGAAGCATCGACCGGGGATCCTGTTTACGCAGCCACTGACCGGGTATTGAACCCGGGTATAACACTGCTTTATTCCCGGGTTGAATTGCTGGGTCAGGCGACCCGCAATTTCGGCAATGGCCCTTTCACACTGCACACCGACCCGTGTCGACCTGGCAATATGCCGGGTCGATACCGAGTTATTTGTGCAATGTGAAAGGGGTATTATTTTACGAGAGTCCTTTGACACCAAAACCCAACCTGGGTCCACCCACCAATAACCAATGGGGATGTAAAAGGTTAATAATTCAAACATGGTCTGATCTGTCCCCTGATTAACAATTTAAAGAACTCCACTCACAATTAAGACTGCTGTTTAATATCTGATTTCCCACATAAAAGTTACAAGGAGCAAAGCAATTTGTAAAATACTTTACCTTTAAATAAATTAACTGTGTTAATCATTTGTACCCACATTTAAATGAAAAACAATGCCAATCTTAGTGACCCAGGTGACCTTGGCAATTTTCAAGCACTTTATGTCCTCCTTACATTCAAATATTGGGATGTAGCCTGCTATGATTGCACATCTACTTGTTTACTGAGAATTATTATTTTTATTATGCTTGAAGTTGCAAATAATTGTCAGAGATGTACAAAGGAAGCGATTCAATTAGCCACTGGACTTACCGCAGGGTTTTAGCTTTCAGGTTTAGGGGTCTATTCATGAAGCAGTGAAAAGAGTGTAGAAGTGAGCCAGTGGAGAAGTTGTCCATGGCAACCAATCAGCGTTGATGTAACATTTATGACTTGCATACTATACAATTGTACGGAGCAGCTGATTGGTTGCCATGGACAACTTCTCAGCTGGCTCACTTCTCCACTCTTTTCACTGCTTCATGAATAGACCCCTTAGTGCCCCAAAGTAATCCATTGCTGCCTGCAGTAAGCCCATGACTATCCCTGAGGTGCACCTAAAACTAGTGTCTACTCACACCCTGCTGAGGTGCGAGCAGAAATCTGCAGTGTCTCTGGGGCTAGTCGCAATATTACCATGGGTGGTAATTGCGTTCACCCTGGAGCTATGATTTGCCAGTACTTTAGCAAGGGGGTTTACCGCAGGAAATAATTGAATAGCTCCCGCCACTAAACTTGAGATCCAAAACCCCATTGTACATGCCCCAGTCCCCAATGTGTTCCAAAGATACAGAAAGGAAGAAATTTTAACCAGAAAAGTTGCAACTGAAGACTTAAAACTGAAACTAATCTGAACTTCTTTCAAAGTATTTTTATTATGTTGGCTGTGTACCATACAATAGAACAAAACAGTTACTTATGACTAAATATAAACCGTACATAAAGTAAGTGTCAGATACTGCAAATATTTTCATTATGTTGGCTGTGTACCAAACAGTAGAACAAACAGTTACTGATGTCTAAATATAAACCATACATTCTGTAAGTGACAGAAAAAGAAAGAAATTTGTTATAAACGATACATCAAACATTAGCAGATACCATAAGAGATGTGGATCTGATTGTCCAGAGAATGATGAGAAATTAATAATATGCAAACAAACTGTGATCTCTACCTATGCACTGATATAATCAACAAATACTGTACAAAAAACTAGCTATATAATGGAAGTGAAATATGAGCCATTGAGTATTTAGTGAGTATAAGAGGTTGATAAAATCTTGGGGATTTTAAGGTAGGAAGGTTGTTTGTAGAGACTGCATGGCTTGAGCATAGGCAAATTTCTGTTTATGCAAAAAGTTATATTTTTCTGCTGCTCTTGGAAATGTGAGCAGTTTGTATGATCCATTAAGTAACCCCTAATGAAGTCTTTGCAATGAAACGCATTGGGGGGCCTCCCGTGCTTTTTGTTCTGGTGACTGTGCTGCTATCATCTTTATCCTGGTATACCAGAGCTAGTCCAGTGAATATTTGATAGATTTGGATGTTTGGATGATCAGATAATGATAAGGAACTTGTTTGTGAGCATATTTTATGTTGCTTTTTAATAGACTAGCTGAAGTAGCTCTATCAACACACCCATGAGGTTGCTGCCCAGTGTCGTTTTGGGGGGGTCACCCATAGCCCTGATCCCCAGCTTTTCTTTCTACTCAGTTTTATAATCACTTTCCCATTGCGAGATGGGTTTAAAGTTTCCTTCTGTTATCAATGCTATGCCAAAACTTTTAGGTACTCAACATTTTTTGTCTTCCAACCTCCATTTTTGTGAGTTATTTTAGTTAATTGATTTATGGTTATTTTAGTCAGTTATTTCGGGATCCAATTAAAATATCGGCTGTCGGGATCCCGGTGTTCAGGAGACCAACACTGGGTATTTCCACTTGGTTGGTGGGTCCATGCCACCAACTGATTAGGAAGCAAGCCACTGGGCACAAAGCATAACAAGTGCAGCGAACCTGCGAGGGACTCGCTGCCGGGATTCTGACAGCGTGAAGCCGCTGTCAGTATGCTGACAGCCAACATCCCGTCAGCAGTCCGCCGTGAGGTCCGACCTGGACCCTGACCCCCCCTAAAACCTGGCCAGGATCCAACTGGGCCACCTTACGTTGGTTTCATCCCAATCTTGCAGGGTGTCTGAATGCATAGCCAGACAAATAGGCCAATTAATTTTATATATAAGATACACTATATGGACAAAAGTATTCAGACGACTGACTATTATACCAACAGGAACTGTAATGATATTGTATTCAAACACATATACTTTAATATCGAGTTGGTCCCCATTTTGCAGTTATAACAGCTTTCACTCTTCTTGGAAGTTTTTCCACAAGCTATTTGAATGTTTCTGTGGAAATTTGTCCCAATTTATTTTGTAGAGCATTTATGAGGCCAGGCATTGATGTTGAATGAGAAGGCCTGGCTTGCAATCTCTGTTCCAGTTCATCCAAATGTACTCAATGGGGTTGAGACCAGGACTCTGTGCGGGCGAGTCAAGTTCTCATAGTCATAGTCCTTGCTTTGTGCACTGGGGCACAGTCATGTTGAAATAGGAAAGGGTCCCCCCAAACTGTTGCCACAAAGTTGGAAACATAGCATTGTCCAAAATGCCTTGCTAACACTGCCCTTCACTGGAAATAAGGGGCCTAGCCCAAACCCTGAAAAACAGCCCCATATCATTATCCCTACTCTACCAAACTTCACAGTTGGCATAATGCAGTCAGGCGGGTAATGTTCTCCCAGTATCGGCCAAACCAGACTTGCCCACCTGACTGCCAAACAGAGAAACGTGATTTGTCACTTCACGCAACACGTTTCCACTGCTCCTGGTCCATTGCCTGCTTTACACCACTCCATCAGATGCTTGGCATTGGACTTGGTTATGTGAGGCTTGCATGCAGCTGCTCGGCCATGGAAACCCATTCCATTCAGCTCCCACCGCACAGTTTTTGTGATTTTCATTAATGCCGGTGGAAGTTCATAACTCTTCAGCTATGGAACAGCAGAGCGTTGACATCTTTTCTGCACCATGCGCCTTAGTAGTCGTTGAGCCCACTGACTTTAGGGTTAGGCTTCTATGTGTGTGTGGGGGGGTTAGGCACTTAGGGAGGGTTAGAGGATAAATGCCTGAATGCAGGAGGATTGGTAATCACATGACTGGAGCAGGCCACCAAGGACAATATGTTAACATTCTCACTTTCTACATGACGAATGTTTACATATCATACCAACCTTAGGGATTCGTGCTGCTCTTTGCACAAATTGGCAGGGTGTGAAACCATTTGAAAGTCGCTTCAGTCACACCAGAATATTAAACCTGTTGCTTAGTATATTTAATAAGTGGTAAGAATAAGGACTGGAGGGGGAGGCAGGGAAGGGGGGGAGGGGGATTGCATTAGTTTAAAAAGGGTTTTGCCTTTTAAATTACTGCTGCTCTCACGCCAATGCCTGCATCACATAGGATGTTACATTTCCCCAGTTTTATGTAAGTTGGCAGGCTGCCTGGCTATCTTCCAAACTCTACAGGCAGGGGTGTAGCGAGGGTGGCTCCGGGCGCCGAAAAAGTTAGAGGGCGCTCCACCGCCTGCTCACCCCCTCCTTCTGCCCACTATACCAGGGGCCGCTGTACAGGCAGCCGCAGAGCAGGAGGAGGAGAAGCAGAGGGGTGCACGCTGACTCTGTCTTGGAGACTAGGTAGTGAACAGGGCAGGCCAGAAATGACAGCAGGAGACACAGTCGGCACATGCCGGAACTCTGCCGCCCTCTTTATACTGTCTCACTGTCCGCTTGTAACTGTGCAGCAGGTTACTTCTGTCCTGCTACACCACTCTGCCTCAGCTACTGCAGCACCTCTTTCTGCCCCAGTTTTTTGCTCATGAGGGGAGCCCAAAAGAAACTTCCACCCTGAGCTCCACAAGGTCTAGAACCAGCCCTGTCACCAATGTAGGCTTTTTCTATTTTTTTCTTTTGAAATGTAACATGCCCCCAATTCAGTACAGGGGAGGGGGCGCCAAAACATACCCTTGCTCCGGGCACCATGGCACCTAGCTACACCTCTGTCTACAGGTTGAGTTTAGGAGTAGGCTATGCACTTTAAAATCTTTTTTTTTTCTTTTGAGAAATAATTTTTCTCTTACGTCCTAGTGGATACTGGGGAACTGTACTTTAGTACCATGGGGTATAGATCGGGTCCACTGGAGCCTGGCACTTTAAAATCTTTAGTGTGTGTATGTGTGTGCTGGCTCCTCCCCTCTATGCCCCTCCTACCAGACTCAGTTTAGAAAAATGTGCCCAAGGAGCCGTGTGCATTTTTCTGGAGCTCCAGAGAGTTTCCTTTATTTTTTATTTTAGTTATTTATTTTCAGGTAGTACTGGTTGGCAACCAGTCTACCTGCTTCGTGGGACTTCGAGGGGGGACCGAACCAACCTCCTGAGGGTTAATGGTTCGTAATCCCAGCTGATAGGACACTGAGCTCCTGAGGTGCTGTTTCACACACCATACTGTGTGTGCCCACGCCAGCAGCTAGTCGCCACCCTCTAACAGATGCCAAAGAGTCGCAGGTGCGGTGAGTGTTAACACCGGGGTCCTGGTTAGCGGGTCCCCGGTGCGGTTAGGCAGCATGTCAGGCGGCGGTCACGGAACACGAGCTGCGGTGCCCGCCGCAGACTACACTGGCTCAGCAGGGCTTTATGCTCCACAGGGTGCTCACTGTCAGTAGGCATTGTGTGCACGCTGCTCCTCCACAGACCCACACTATTACAGACTCTGGTACCAGGGGGTCATAGCAGGGGGAGAGCACATCAGCGGTAGCACCGCTGCACATGAGTAAGGTGACACATATACTTTTACACACTGCGCTGCTGTGTTTTGTGTGCTGGTCTCCGTTTCTCTGTGTCCCTCCAGGGGCTCTCTAGAGTCTGTGTGGAGGTGTTCTCAGAGGGGTTTGCACTGCATTATCATTGTGTGCAATATGTCTGTTGACATGGTTATGTGTACTGCTTGTAACTCTACCCCTTCTTCTGCGGGGTCCCTTATGTGTGAACAGTGCTCCGTATCTCCACAGGGACACAGTTCACAGGCACCTGACTGGCTAGATACTTTTAAGAGCATGATTCACAATGTGAATTCAGAACTAGCTGCAGCTAAGAAGGAGAGACAGGTATTAAAACAGTCTATTGATTGTATGTCTAAAGCAGCAGATACCAGAAAGGCTTCTCAGCCCCCTCTGTTGGTTTCACATAAACGCTCACTGCCACAGGCGCTCCAATCTGATTCTGATTCTGACCAGCGTGATGTAGATGATACATGGATGAGGACAGCTCTCTGTTCCCCGGGGTGGAGGCCCTCATTTATGCTGTAAGAGAGGTTCTTCACATACCTGATCAGGAAGCAGCACCAGATAAGGAGTTGTACTTTAATGTTAGACCCAAGACCTCAGCCACGTTTCCTGTGTCTAAGGAATTAAACTCCCTGGCCAGGGAGGCATGAGTGAACCCTGACAATAAATTCAAAACTCCTCAGAGGTTTTTATCTACATTTCCCCTCCCAGCTGATGACAGGAAGGTATGGGAAAGACCCCCATCAGTCGATACGTCTGTGTCCAGACTGTCTAAGACAGGCATGTCCAAACTGCGGCCCCCAAGATGTTGTGAAACTACATATCCCAGCATGCACTGACACAGTTTTGCTGTCAGAGAATGCTAAAGCTGTGTCAGGGCATGCTGGGATGTGTAGTTTCTCAACAGCTGGAGGGCCGCAGTTTGGACATGCCTGGTCTTTGAAATTGGTACTGCCGCTGCCAGGGGCTATATCCCTAAAAGACCCTGCTGACCGTAAAATTGGGACCACTCGCAAGGCAATATATATGGCAGCGGGCATAGCACAGCGCCCCACAATTGTTTGTGGTTGGATTTCTAGGGCAGTAGTCAAGTGGTCTGATAATATTATTAATGGATTAGACACTCTGCCCCAGGATGAGGTCATTACTTTGCTGCAACACATTCAGGATGCTGCAAATTTTATGAGCAAAGCTATAAAGGAATTGTGTAAGATAAATGGCCGCACTACTGCTATGGCAGTTTCGGCACGCAGAGCTCTGTGGTTAGCGGATGCTGATTCCAAGATGGGTGTAGAAAATCTTCCCTTTACAGGTGATGCCTTGTTTGCGACAAATTAAATAAATGTATCTCTCAAGCAACGGCGGGTAAGTCTACCTATCTGCCGTCGGCTGCACCACCTGCTTGACGTTCTTACCCAGGACCCTCTTTGCAGTCCTTTCGTGTGGCAAGGATCAGAGGCAAAGGCTGAGGGGTCTCCACTACTCCCAGAGGATCTCGTGGTGAGTTCCGTAAACCTGCAACTGCTGCATCCCTGGACCAGACCACTCGGTCCCCCCGCCTCTGAGCCTTCCGCGTGACGGTTGTCCTCAACGGCAGGGCGACGTTCAGGTAGGTGCTCGCCTTCAACACTTCGCCCACTTGTGGGTGACGTCCTGCCGGGATCCTTGGGTGAGGGACCTCATTTCCCAGGGATACCGGCTGGAATTTCAAGCACTTTCTCCTCACAGATTTTTTAAGTCAGGCTTACCAGTTTTACCCACAGCAAAAGTTACCTTGCAAGAGGCTATTCAAAAACTTTTGCAGATGGGAGTGGTAGGTCCAGTGCCTCCTCCGTTACGCAACAGAGGTTTTTACTCCAGTCTTTTTTTCGTTCCAAAACCAGACGGATCGGTGCGACCCATCTTGAACCTGAAGTCTCTAAACCTGTATCTGCGGGTGTTCAAATTCAAGATGGAATCCCTGCGGGCAGTGTTGTCCGGTCTGGAGGAGGGGGAATTCCTGGTATCTCTAGATTTCAAGGATGCTTACCTACACATTCCCATGTGGCCCCCTCATCAGGCTTACCTCAGGTTCACCATATTGGACAACCATTTCCAGTTTCAGGCCTTACCCTTTGGCCTATCCACAGCTCCGAGAGTCTTCACCAACGTCATGGCAGAGATGATGCTGCAACTGTGCATGATGGGAGTCGACATAGTCCCCTACTTGGACGATCTCCTGATAAAGGCTATGTCCAGGGAGCTCGATCTGACGACTCGCCTACTTACGGATCATGGGTGGATCCTAATTTTTCAGAAATCTCCCCTGGAACCGACCCAATGACTTCAGTTCCTGGGAATGATACTGGATACTGTGTCTCAAAAGGTGTTTCTTCCGATAGACAAGGCCTTGGCTATCCAAGCTATGGTGCGCTCAGTGCTCTGTCCTCGCAAGGTATCCATACATCTTTGCATACGCTTGCTGGGCAGGATGGTAGCAGCTTACGAGGCAGGTTTCATGCCCGGCCATTTCAGCTGGATCTGCTGGACAAATGGTCAGGGTCTCAACTTCACATGCATCAGGACGTGACCTATCTCCGAAAGCACGGATTTCTCTATTATGGTGGATATAAGTTCCTCACCTGGTAGAAGGCAGGAATTTCAATATCCACTCGTGGGTTCTACCGACAACGGATGCTAAGCTCCGGGGTTGGGGGGCTGTGACCCAGGGGGCCCAGTTCCAGGGGACATGGTCAAATCAGGAATCTGCTCTCCCGATAAACATCCTGGAACTCAGGGCAATTTACAATGCCCTTCTGCAAGCTTCCCATCTCCTGATGGATCAGTCGATCCAGGTTCAATTGGACAATGCCACGGTGGTGGCGAACATAAATCGACAAGGGGGAACACGAAGCAGAGCGGCGATGCAAGAAGTGGCAAAAATACTCTTCTGGGCGGAGGCCAACACAAAGGCCATCTCAGCTGTATTCATTCCAAGAGTGGACAACTGGGAAGCAGACTTCCTCAGCAGACATGACCTACATCAGGATGAATGGAGCCTACATCCCCAGGTGTTTCAACAGTTAATTCACCGGTGGGACTGACCGCATATAGATCTGATGGCTTCTCGTCTCAACAAGAAGCTATGCCGACGACTATTCAGGCCCACTCGACGAGATCTGTGGGCTCTTCCTGGGTGGCTGCCTGGGGTGTCTCGGCCTTACAGTTGTGCCGAGCTGGTACTTGGTCTGGTTCGAACACTTTTGTTAAGTTCTATCGGTTCGACACCATGGCCAAGTATGACCTTCAGTTTGGTCAGGCGGTGTTACAGGGGTCTCAGCACTCTCCCACCTGTTTGGGAGCTTTGGGACTTCCCCATGGTACTAAAGTACAGTTCCCCAGTATTCACTAGGACGTAAGAGAAAATAGAAATTTAATACCTACCGGAAATTCCTTTTCTCGTAGTCCATAGTGGATACTGAGCGCCCGCCTCAGTGCTTCAAATCCTGCTTACCTGAGTAAGTGTTTGGTTGGCCTGCTGTTGCGGTCCCCTTATGGTGTTAGGATAGCTTTGCTATCCTGGTTAGGTTGGTGTTGCTATCCTCTGGTTAGCACCCTCCTTTTCGGTTATGGTTGTGTGTTGGCTTAGTGCTTCACCACTGTTGTACCTGTTTTCTTCTCTTGTGGTATGTCCGTCTCCTTTGGCACAGTTTCCTAGACTGAGTCTGATAGGAGGGGCATAGAGGGGAGGAGCCAGCACACACATACACACACTAAAGGTTTTAAAGTGCCAGGCTCCAGTGGACCCGATCTATACCCCATGGTACTAAAGTACAGTTCCCCAGTATCCACTACGGACTACGATAAAATAAATTACCAGTAGGTATTAAATTCCTATTTATTGAGATTTTACAAGAAAAGGCAATGACATGCATAAAAACAGCTATACGAAAATATCGTTCTCAGATAAATATACAATGTTGAAAACAGCATACAAAAATAGAGAGAAGCTGAAAAGAAGTGTCGTGAGAGATACCTGTGTATATTAAATGAGGGGGAGAGGGTAATGGAGAGGAAAGAGGACAGGAGGGAAGGCAAGTGGGAGAAAGGAAGAAGAGGGCAGGTGGGGTACGACTGTTGGCGTTTACTGTGCATAGTGGAGAACTAAGGATTACAAATACTAAACTCGTGATAGGAAATCCAAGGAGCAGATCAGACCAAACAGCTAGTGATATGTTCAAGATGATAAGTGTGCCAAATTGAAGTGTGTAGAGTAGAGGTGGGGGGATCTACCTTCTTCTAACAAGCCGCGATGGAGCAATTAGCCGCATTGAGGTTATGTTGAATTAAAGCTAGTGTATTTCTGTCACAACTGATAATAGGCCATGTTAAGAAGGAGTATGAGAGGCAGGGTGGGTGCATAATGCCTGTGAGGAAGATGATTAAACGATGTACCATGGCCCAAAAGCACCTGTTTTTTTGGGCAGTGCCACCAGATGTGCGCAAGGGTGCCCTCTTCTCTGCAACCTCTCTAACATCTATCTTGACGACTGGGGAAATATAGCTTGAAGGCGAGTAGGTACTAGATACCATAGGTATAGACGCTAAAAAGTATTTTCTTGGACCATACCACAGATAATTTAGTAGCGAATTCTCAAATTTTGGCCCACTCCTCCGACTCCAGAGTCTCCCCAAGGTCCCTCTCCCAGGCCAATTCATACGGTTCTTTGGAAGTTTGTATGCGATCAGGAGTCTGAGAGGGGTAGCTATGAGACCTTTTGAGTAAGAGTGGTGGAGACAAAATGTTTCTAAAGGAGTGTAGGCAAGACAAGAACAATATATAGAGATAACGGATTTGGAGATACTGGTGGAAGCATTTGGTAGGAAGGCCAAGTCTATCCAGAAGAGTGAAAAACTTGCAGAATTTTATGTTGGGAGATGTCCAGTGAGCAAAAGGTTTGGTGTTGAGACCAAGTGAGAACCCTTTATTGCTCCACAGTAGGGTCAGGGGTCATGAGGAGACAGTTCTACATCAAAGAGAAAACTCTACTACAATAATCCCAGACCGAAAGATAGGTGGTGGTGTGTGTGTGTGTGTGTGTGTGTGTGGGGGGGGGGGGGGGGTAGGAGGGAGGTGATGTCTGATCTTTGAGTGTTTTCAGAGATGCAAGTAAATTGTAGGTTGGACTGACAACTGTTTGTCCAATTGCATGTCAGTAAAACTGGGCTTCTTATCCAGCCCATTGCATATCTCAACTGACATTCTGCATTATAGAATTTGAGATCTCTCAGATTACACCTGCCCATCCTGGCTGCATTACAACAGGTTATATGGACTTATTTTGTCTTTTTATCCCCCTTCTATATTAATATTGTGATATGCTTAAGCTTTTTTTTTTTTTAACAGTTGTGTAATAGAAGATGGGTCATTTGCATGACTTGCCATTTAAGTCACAGATTATGGGGGGAAATCAATTAGTGTTCCATTTTCATGCAAACACACATAGGATCTGGAATAAGTTCCTGGACCTATGTGTTTTTCGCAACCACAATTGTGAAAATAGGGCACTTATCAGGGATTTTTTTCAGGACCTCAGCAGGTCCCGATAAATTTCAGCATCCGGTTACCTGCAGAGCTAATTGGATAGCCCCAGAGGATCAATTATGTGTGTTCCTAATTTGTTGAACAATTTATTATAGGAATATAAATTGTCATTATGGGATAAAAGGAAGATTCCTAAATATGTGATCTATTTCTTTGTCCATTGAAATGAGAACGAGGAGTTAATGTATTTTGAACAATAAAACAAATTTCTGTGACCAGACGGTTCCGAAAGCCCTCACCGCCTCGCGTCCCGTGTCACAGAATGGAATTTAGGTCACACGGGACCTGGTCAATTAGGGGATTCCCGCTTACCATCAGTAACCAGCTGTTACTGACTCCACCCACTGTGCAGTGGGTGGGTACTATGCTGCCACCACCAGACTCCTCCTTGCCGCGGTGTCTGGAACCACGGTTCTACTCTATATGCATCGACACACTGTTTTACCACACCTGTGTGGCGTTGACTGATCCCCACTAGTCGCTTGCCCAAGCATGGTAACTGGCAAAGGCGGAGCTTGGAGACGCTAGGTGTCATCCAAAACAGCCGGAAAACGGGACTATGTTTGGCATAGCCCTGCAGGTCACAAGATGAAGCAGTCGTCTTGAGGCAGAAGATGCTTATTCGCTCAAAATAGTTCTAAAAAGAACTCTTCCCATTTCTATGGGCAACAGCAATAAGGCTGATGTTTACAGCAGAAGAAGATGGTATAAAACCCTTTGAGGCTCTCAGGCCTCCACTTTTTATCTCAAACCAACATACAGTACTACAGTAAGCCCTCCCTCTCTTCTCCAAACACAATATGATTAATATGTTCCTGTCTCTTTCACAAGTGTAAATATAACTAGAATTTCAATTGCATTCATCCTCTCACACATAGGGGTGTATTCAATAGCTGTTGGAAGCTGCACTCTTGTCGGAAAGACGGCAGCTTCCGACAGATTTCGGTCGGAAGGGGTTCCGACCTATTCAATATGGGCTGTGGATCAGCGGAATAGCCACCGATCCTCGTGCTTCTGTCGGAAACGGGGCCAAATCCGATAGGTTTTAGCCCCGTTTCCGACAATATCAATCCAACTTTAAAAAAAAGTCAGATTGAGGTGAGGAGACGGGGGCGCAGTGCGGCAGGCTATGGGGAGCGGTGCAGTGGGCTAGGGGCAGCAGGGCATGCAGGTAACTGACGGGCGTCCCCCCTGCAGCGCTCCCGGCCGGCACTGGGATACACACCTGAGTGCCATGATGTGCGGCTCCCTCCAGCAGCTCCCTGTGATCTCACACACATGGAGCTGCTGACAGCTGCATGGATGCCGCCCAAATCCGACAGTCAGATTAGGCTCAAATCCAACAGTCAGATTTGGCCACTCTATTGAATAGGGCTTGTCGGATCCATTCCAACAAATGCATGTCGGAATGGATCCGACTCTTATTGAATATACACCATAGACAAAGTTCTTGTAATTTAAACATAAATCTGCATCCTACATAATGCGGCCTGTCTTTCACCTCTCCATGCAAAACCAGCATGGCTTATCACACAATAGGAGATTCTGAGAAGCACAAACAGGCTGCTCTCCAAACCTTAGTTTGTATTTCAAAGAAAATGTTTGACCACCAAAAGGCCTGCTAATCGACACCTATCCCCCCTGCTGGAGCTAAGACAATTAACATATGACTTTCTTTTTTTTTAAACATATGTTTATTGGATTTAAAAAAAAAATAGAAAACAGAAAATACAGGCATTGTCAGGTATGTTAAAAGAAACAACATAGCATAATGGTTTCAACAAGATCATACCAAAATGTACAAAATTGCATGTAAATGTAACACTATGTAACCGGCAATAAAGGTGAATTGCAAGAAAAAGACGTCTGTTGTCTCATTTAACATTGACTATATTCACTATGACACATTGGAATAGCTAGCAATGTGATGCAATGGGGTCAAAGAAACCATTACGCATCTTACAAAAATATACCTATACTATTCTAAATAAAGTATAAACCCAAAGAGAAGGAAGAAGGGTGGGAGGGGAGGGTAGAGGATGATGAGACCTTCAACTACCAATTACATCACACAAATACTGGCAAATTTAGAAGGCATCCACCATTATACCAAAAAGAGGTGATATAATTTCAAATATATATATACAAAGTTTAGCAATCAATGTAGAGAGAAAAAGAACTATGAGGTAACTTGTTCAAAAATCTGTGTGATTCGAGAATGTATCTCAGGGGGTCTTGTAGTAATATAAGGTCTCAATTTTTCAAATAATTTCTTGGTTCCCAACTGGATGTTCGGTAAAAGTGAATGTCTCTCAAAATACATTAATTTCTGCAACAAATTATGCACCTCTGTAAGAGTAGGAGCTGATTTGGATATCCATGAATTTAAGATGATCTTTTTAGCCACGGGACCAGCACTGTTAGGAAGGGCAAAAGATATTTATCACAGGTATCCAAAGACCAAGCATCAAAATTGACAAATAGCATCGAAATGGGTTCTAAGGGGATATTTAAAGAAAAAGAGGAGGTAAGAAAATTGCATATTTTATGCCAAGAATGTTTAATTTGGCCACAAGACCAGAAATTGTGGAAGAATGTGGCAGAGGAATGGTGGCATTTAAGGCATGAGCCATCTTCTTCCTGGACAAAAAAAGCTCCTTTGTTTCTGTGATATGTACGCTCTGTACAATGATTTAATATGTATTTCTTGAAGTGAAGATGTGTGCAGTATTTTCAGTGATTTGTGCTAATATTTCAATAGCGTATCCCCAGATATGGTGAACAGAATATCTCTCCTCCACAATGCAGCCGCGGACTCCCAAACAGTATATTTAGTAGGTGGGATAAGCTTTTAATAGATAAGTTTTGTTTTGTAAGTAGCAGTTAAAAAGGAATTTGCTATTTGGGCTATAGGATCCAGAGATTCTGGCTGCAGCATTATAGGGGAAAGAGATTTGACATAATGGGGGCAATTCAGAGTTGATCGCAGCAACAAATTTGTTAGCAGTTGGGCAAAACCATGTGCACTGCAGGGGGGGGCAGATATAACGTGCAGAGCAGGGACGTGCAGTCAGGGGAGGCAGGGAAGGCAGTGCCTCCCCTGTCATTATTGACTAAAATAATATAAAGAAAATAGTTATGACACATATTCTGTGTCATAAGTAATTTCTTTACATTAGGCTAATCATTTTAATACTTAAAATTAGTTTGGAAGGCACTGATAGCAGTGCCTCCCATTAACAATGGGAATAGGTTAAAAGCGGGGGGGGGGGGGGCAAGCACTGGGCTGTAAAAGCCCATTAAAAACATAGGCTAAAGCGGCACTTATAGAAGTGCCTCGTTGACAGGGGCGGGTTTAAAGGCCACATCTGAACACGCCCCTCTCAGCGAGGCTTATGTGATTGGGCAGCGAATCCGGCGCTGGATCTGCTGCTCCAATCACCCATACATGTCGGGGTGAAGCAGCAGCGGGACCCTGCATTACAGTGGCAGCCCGGCCCAGAGGCAGCAAGGACAGAGCTGGAGAGCATGTGGCGGGGTGAGCGTCGGTGGGACCCGGCACTACAGTGGCAGCTCCGGAGGCAGCAAGAACAGAGCTGGAGAGCATGTGGTGGCGGTGGCAGCCAGCGCTCTTAACTCACCTTCCTCCTCCTCCGCCCTCCTAGCAGCATTACTGGCGTCTACACTATTCCAGGACCACCCAGGTAAGAGAGGGGGGCAGTTGGGCTGGGTGGGAAGGGAGTGGGACCCAGCCCAATATTACATACAGTAGATAGAAATATTACATACAGTAGACATAGACATAGACATATATATATATATATATATATATATGTCTATCTAGTACTGTATGTAATAGTGCATATACATTACTCAAAAAAATAAAGGGAACACTAAAATAACACATCCTAGATCTGAATGAATGAAATATTCTTATTAAATACTTTGTTCTTTACATAGTTGAATGTGCTGACAACAAAATCACACAAAAATTATCAATGGAAATCAAATTTATTAACCCATGGAGGTCTGGATTTGGAGTCACACTCAAAACTAAAGTGGAAAAACACACTACAGGCTGATCCAACTTTGATTTAATGTCCTTAAAACAAGTCAAAATGAGGCTCAGTAGTGTGTGTGGCCTCCACATGCCTGTATGACCTCCCTACAATGCCTGGGCATGCTCCTGATGAGGTGGCGGATGGTCTCCTGAAGGATCTCCTCCCAGACCTGGACTAAAGCATCCGCCAACTCCTGGACAGTCTGTGGTGCAACGTGGCGCTGGTGGATGGAGCGAGACATGATGTCCCAGATGTGCTCAATTGGATTCAGGTCTGGGGAACGGGCGGGCCAGTCCATACCATCAATGCCTTCGTCTTGCAGGAACTGCTGACACACTCCAGCCACATGAGGTCTAGCATTGTCTTGCATTAGGAGGAACCCAGGGCCAACCGCACCAGCATATGGTCTCACAAGGGGTCTGAGGATCTCATATCGGTACCTAATGGCAGTCAGGCTACCTCTGGCGAGCACATGGAGGGCTGTGTGGCCCCCCAAAGAAATGCCACCCCACACCATTACTGACCCACTGCCAAACCGGTCATGCTGGAGGATGTTGCAGGCAGCAGAATGTTCTCCTTGGCGTCTCCAGACTCTGTCACGTCTGTCACATGTGCTCAGTGAGAACCTGTTTTCATCTGTGAAGAGCACAGGGCGCCAGTGGCGAATTTGCAAATCTTGGTGTTCTCTGGCAAATGCCAAATGTCCTTCACTGTGTTGGGCTGTAAGCACAACCCCCACCTGTGGACGTCGGGCCCTCATACCACCCTCATGGAGTCTGTTTCTGATCATTTGAGTAGACACATGCACATTTGTGGCTTGCTGGAGGTCATTTTGCAGGGCTCTGGCAGTGCTCCTCCTGTTCCTCCTTGCACAAAGGCGGAGGTAGCGGTCCTGCTGCTGGGTTGTTGCCCTCCTACGGCCTCCTCCACGTCTCCTGATGTACTGGCCTGTCACCTGGTAGCGCCTCCATGCTCTGGAGACTACGCTGACAGACACAGCAAACCTTCTTGCCACAGCTCGCATTGATGTGCCATCCTACCTGAGCCACTTGTGTGGGTTGTAGACTCCGTCTCATGCTACCACTAGAGTGAAAGCACCGCCAGATTTCAAAAGTGACCAATACATCAGCCAGAAAGCATAGGAGCTGAGAAGTGCTCTGTGGTCACCACCTGCAGAACAACTCCTTTACTGGGGGTGTCTTGCTAATTGCCTATAATTTCCACCTGTTGTCTATTCCATTTGCACAACAGCATGTGAAATTAATTGTCACTCAGTGTTGCTTCCTAAGTGGACAGTTTGATTTCACAGAAGTGTGATTGACTTGGAGTTACATTGTGTTGTTTAAGTGTTCCCTTTATTTTTTGAGCAGTGTATATATATATATATATATATATATATATAAATATCTATATATATATATATATATATATATATATATTGATAATGCTGATTTATCCTTAGGAATGAAAGCTATACCTTAAACACACCTTAAATACACTTTACCATGGAGCCGCTGCGGCCGCTGTACTTAATACACACTCTACGTTATTAGCGTACAAAGTCCTGTGCTGTGTACGGGCTTAGCGTACAAACGCCGCGCTGACGGTACAAAGTACACACAGTGCGTACACACCCAATGAACACACTTTAAACCTTATACGGCAATGTGATGCGTTACTAATACACTTTAAACCTTATACAGCAATGCAATGCGATAGCAATTCACCTTTAAACCTTAGCAGGGAAAGGAATACACAACACCGGTTTGTAATTTACCGCTGGGTTCCGACATCACAGCGTATTATTGCTGAAAGGGGGTTACAATACAATCAATACAATATATAACAGAGTAAATGGCTACAGTCAATGTTACATACGTGAGTGGATTCGCCGCGCTACCCAGTCTGGTCCTCCATCATCTGGTAGATAACGTTGTGAGTCTTGTGTCTGACCAGGCCTGCAGCAGGCTCTCTTTATACAATTCATCCAAAACTTAACACAATGGATACTCTTTGTCCATTGGACGCAGGGATGGTCATTTACAGTACAGGAGAGGTCATAGGTCGGTTTGAATAGGTGGGCGATGTCTGTTCCAACTGCTCTTGTGGGTGGTCTCCTCTGGATTCCCGCCGCATACATAATGTACAGTAAATACAGTTTATATCTATATTCTGCTCCTGCACATAACTATCCGCAGGAACATGCGATCTTCCTCAAACCAACACCGGAATGTTACCCTTAAAATACCCTACAGCTGGATACCAAACACCACCTTATAACCTTGTTCTGTCCCCTCCTATTCTGTAAAGGTGAATCCCTTTGTTCTGTTACCATTTAAACTGCTGTTACTATCTGATGTGGTGCAGGGAGACTATGTGTACATTGTGCACTATTTGGATTAAATATGTAATGTGTTTTGATAGCCTTCCATGCATTCACAAACTCTGCCGTAAACACTCATACCACGCGCTAATGCGCAGGACCGCGGGAGAGACCATACGCAAATTGCGGATATGCGCACGCACAGCAGAACAAGTACACGTGCGGAGGCCATCTGTGTATAGTTTGTACGTGATGTGTGTACTGCAATATTTTTCGACTTTGACAGTCCACCCTTTGGCAGTCACCAATAACTGCCACTATCTAATCAATAAACAGAAAAATATCTACACAATATCTACAGAAGTTTGGATGGTCGGGGGAGAGTTGTAGGTGGGAAATGTATGACCTAGTGGGATAGTAGAAAGCATGTATGTATGAATCCATGTCTGAGGGGCATGTATCATCATGCCGTATATGTTCTTAATAAGCTTTGAGGTATTGCGAAGTATACATTAAATCCTTCTCATCCCGTATCAAGGGTCTGTAAATGGGCCAACAAACACTACCGAGCTCTTTTCGGCTTCTTGTTAAAACAAATGGGGTGCATATTTAGTTGATGATACATGGAGGGGGAAACATAAGTGAGTGCTAGTATATGTGGATATCACCTGTCGACTATGTGTGCTATTAACTGAAGGTTGCAGAGATGAAGATAAGACATATAAATAAAATACATTCACATAAACATTTTGGGTAGGGCTGATGTCTTTTTCCGGATGGATGTATCTGGGCAGAGGGGGAAACAAAAGAAAAACGGGTTTAAGAAACAGGCCATGAAATTCATTTGCAATCCTTATCATAACACTGTCTCTATGGATGGGTCATAAATTAAATCTGCTGCTATAACAGCGCCCTCGCTCCTTAGACTCATCAACTTTGTGCCGTGCTTGCGCCGCGTCAGAATTCGAACACACCTAAATATCAAACCAATAATTATGACGACTCCCAGGATACAAAGGAGAAACTTCCCTACACTCATAATAACATTTTGAGCCCACTCTCCTAAACCTGAGAACAAATTTTGTGGGTTCAACCATGAGACCCAGCCGGTCAGTTTATTACTCACAGTCGCCAAGGTAAGGTTGTGTTTCCTCCTGAACTCCCACTTCAACTGCAAGATATCGTCCATCTTTTGATCGATGATCTCCGTTGGGTCGTCAGTACTGTTCATAATATACGTACAGCACTTCACCCCATATTGAGTTGCCAGAGTAACACAGTACCCACCTGTCACGGCTGTGATATAATGTAGGACCATCCTGTGCTGAATCAGTTCCTTCTTGTAAGCTTGTAACTCCCTTCCCGTATACCTGAAGGTGTCGTCATACATCTCAGTGATATTATCTATCAAGTTCGCTAGAGCATGGCTATACCTATAATTTATAATTCCTCTGGCAGTACGGGTGATGTCTAATGCGAGAAGGAATTGAATCCCGGTGGATTTGTGGATCAAATCAGAGGCTGTGTGCTCCGTCCTATCTATGAGGTGTCTCTTGATGATGTGTTCATAGTGAGTATGAGTATAAGGAGCCTGAGCACTGCGGTGAACGTCTTTCATCTTATCATGGGTTATGGTCATGACCTCTGGTAGTACTCTCCCAATATAACACAATCCCTCTGAGCTCGGGGCAAGCCACTTGTACGCCTTCCTCCCACATATGAAATAGGCATCATCTGGGAGAACGTATGGGACAAAATATGACATCACCATATTACAAACTTTCCAAGTAAAGAAACCTATCCCTAGTTCTCCCATCTGCTCAGTACAAGTATCGGGCTGGATGATATGGGCACAATACCCTGGCGATACTTTTCCAACCCACATGGTCTTGCTTCCACGAGTATACCTATACCGAAAATACCTCCCACTGTTGGCTATTTGGCGTACAAGTTCAGAGGCTATGGGTATCCTATCAGCTCTGTGTGAAAAGGTCATTGTCTGGTTATTCCACGTCACTTCCCAATTTCCCGGTTTTCGGTAATTGGAAATATTGAAACACAATAACACTGTCTACATGATACTGGTGGAGCTTCAAACTAGGGGGCCTAGAAATATTGAATTTCTTGTCCACCGGTCTCCCACCCCGTAATTCGAGTACCTCATCTATTGCTAATGGGTATGGTACTAATCCTGACTTGCTCTGACCTTGAGGTACCTGTGAGCACACCCAGCATTCTGTCTGGTTTAAGACCTTACCCACTAGTGAGTGGTAATCACTCAACGGATGACGGTCCATGTCAATATTAAGGTTGGGCTGACATCTCTGGATGCACCCATCCTCAACTATATTCTCACAATTTCTACAAATACAATATTCATCAGACAATAACACCTCACAGTGCCTCCTAGCTCCCTGACTACCAGAGCGCTTACTGATGCCAGCCTTTACCAAAATGATGCGCTGATCCTGAGATCCTAGAAATTCATACTTGCCATCAGAACCCATTCCAGATCCCTGCTCGACCTCTCTGGGACCCTCACAAAAACAAACTGTCCTTATCAAAACCAGAATTACTAACAGAACCCGAAACGCAGTCTCTTGTGATCGATCCATTTCGTTAGGGGAAAGGAGGAAAATAAGAAGGAGAAAAGAAAGTAAAAATGCAGGGGGAGGTGAAAAAAGAAAGTGGTACGACAACCGTTCTAGCTCTTGTTACTCTCTGTGCTCAGATGCCTTTCAACAGTCCTGACTCTCAACTTTCCCGGAACAAACACTCTAGTGATACGAGATTCTCTACACTCTGCTCTTTGTCACGAGTTCTCTCCGGGTCAGCGACCTTCTTGCAGTGGGACGAGTGGATCCAAGTCTCTCTTTCGGCGACCTTCAATGCTGTTGTGCTGGTTAACAAGACTTGATATGGTCCTTCCCACCTGTCTATGAGGCAACCTGAGCGCAAGAAATTTTGAATCATTACATAATCCCCAGGTTCAATGTCATGACAATTACTGTTCGGTAGGTCAGGAATCACCAGCTTTAAATTTCTTTGTTGATTTCTCAGCTACTGGCTCATCCCAACCAAATATTTCACAGTCACTTCATTATTACATTTCAAATCATCCTGGGGGTCTATCATTACATGAGGTTGTCGATCAAAAAGAATTTCAAAGGGTGATAGGTTAAGGGGAAACCTGGGAGTGGTTCTGATGCTGTACAACACTAGTGGCAAAGCTTCTGGCCACGACAATCCAGTTTCAACCATTAATTTGCACAGCTTGTTCTTAATAGTGCTATTCACTCTCTCCACCTTTGCACTCGCCTGTGGACGGTACGGAGTATGCAGCTTGCTATTAATTCCCATCAGCTTGCACATGACCTGAAAGACTTTACCTGTAAAATGGGTACCCCTATCACTTTCAATTATTCTAGGGATACCATATCTACACACAAATTCCTGCACAATTTTCTTTGCAGTGAACGTAGCAGTATTTGTGGCAGCAGGGAACGCTTCTACCCAGTTAGAAAATACGTCAATACAATCTAACACATATTTTAAATTCCTACAGGGTGGTAACTGTATGAAATCGATTTGTATTACCTGAAAAGGTCCGTCTGTCGGAGGGATATGGGATGGCTCTGTTGGTATTGACTTTCCAATATTCTTCCTCAAGCAAGTAAAACATGTCATTGCTCTCTTACCTGCATGAGAAGAGAATCCTGGAGCACACCAGTAGGCTCTCACCAGCTTACACATACCCTCTTTACCCAGATGAGTCAGACCGTGTGCCGCCTCAGCTAAGCTTGGAAGATATGCTCTGGGGGCCACTGGCTTACCTTGTCCACCTGTCCACAGTCCTGAGGATTCCTGGCCATATCCCTTTGACCTCCAGACTGCCTTTTCCTGTAATGAACACAAATCTTGCATTTCAATTGTGTTTAACTGTTGTGTATTATCAGTTGTGTGAAGTAAACCGTCTGTGGAAAATGAAAAGAGAGGGGAAATAATAAAAAAAGAAAATGTATCAGATTTGCGTTCACCATCAGGCTGTCACACCATCATGCATATCGATGTCTATGCACAGTCTCCCTTCACCAGTATTCTCATTCTCCACCCTTTGTGCATGACCAGGCACACTGCGTTAATACTGGTGTCCCTATGCTGGTGAGATATACTGGATTTGGGAAGAGCTCTGAAAGACCAAGTAGGCATGTGGCGTTTGAACTGTAATCCTGTCGGTGAACATAAGAGATGAAGAGGAAACTTTGAAGACAAATCACATAGAGTTTAGTAACAGATAATTTTGTAGAGGCAAAGAATATTTTACAAAATTTAACATCTGGATTGGGCACTACGGGAGAATGATTCTCTACTCGGTCTGCTCCCCTAAAATAAATTTTCTGTGTGTCTTATCTCTACTGGGACTATCCCAGCCATCAATCCAGTGTCCTGTCCATCCTAAGTTCATAGGGAACCCGGTATCTGTGAGTTAATTTCCTCTAGCTGTGATGGACATGCATCTAGAACAGTAATTTGCAACGTTAGTCTTCATGGGTATCCCACATACTTTTTGCTTCCTGGGTGGGAGCACTCTAAATGTATACCATCTCTAACAAAACTCCTGTTAAGTTAATTAGTGGTCACTTCTGCTAGAGAGAGAAGCAGAAGTTTAGAGACCTCCTCCTAACCCCAGTAAGTTCTGTCAAAAGAGTAAAGTTGCATTTATTCTGTTCTTCCCATTAACCAAATCTGTGTTTTATATATGGCTCGTGATTCCTTACTATATGTCCCTTGATCCCGTCTATGTGTTTAATAACGTGGCTTGTTTTCTCTGTCTAGGGGTCTATATCGACTATGTGTCCTACTACTCCTACAATCTCTGGCAAAATGCCCTTCCTTCCTACAAGTGTAACATATCCTAGGTCTTTTCTTACTATCCGGGTTTTGGGGTTTAGGTTGATGAGACTTTGGTGTAAGAGCCTGTATTCTTTCAATCCTCAGCCTCTCCTCCTGCAGTTCTCTACGCCTGGCAATATTCTTATGGTGTTCAATCGCGCACTCTCTAAGACAAGCTACTGTGGCCCCTCTCCAATTAGGCAAAAAAGTTTGTACCCTGTCCCTTACTGTCTTATTGAGTCCGTCCATTAGCACAGCGAACGCCACTTCCCTATAATTCGCATCGTTCCCTGTATCTGATACCCCAATGTATCTATCCATTATTTGCAGGGCCCGATGGAAATATTCAGATGTCATTTCATTTTCCCTCTGTTTTATGAAGAAAATTTTTCTCCACTTAACATTAATGGGGAAACACAACTCTAGTTGTCTATTAATTCGTTCTAAGTTCTCCTGATTGTGTTTGTCAGTCTTAAGACTATCCGACTCTAACCTACAATCAGTGATAAAAAAAATTTGGGTGTCAATATTAGGGGGTAGGCACGCTTTCAAAAATATCCGCCAGTGTTTGTTTGTTGGTTCATACACATTACCCAGATCTCTGATAAATTTCTTACATCTGGCTAAATGCTTCAGAGGGTCGGGAATTCTGAAATGATTGATCGCAGCTCATCTCTGGGCCACGGGCAATACATTGCATTATTCCTAGTGAGGATTACTCCCTGACTATCGGTTCCCCCATTGGGAGTTACTATTTCCAAGACAGGGTGTAATTCTACCATTCCGTTCCTAATCTTTTTACTGTGAGGTGTTGTTGTCTCTGTGCAATGAACTGTCTCACACTTACTGGTAGCTGTGACCTCACCAGTTCTTTCATTGGGGAATATTGTTACTGCTCTACCTGGTTGGACAGGCCCCACCTGAGTTTCCTGCAAAGTGACTGCTTGGAGGAGAACTGCGATTTGGCTGGATCCTTCATCTTCCTGTGACCTATAACCTTGAAAAGACTTCAAAACAGGATACAAAAATTAGGGTTAATACATTGTTTTTGCATACTACTATCATTTACGGATATACCATTGATTGTAGCCATCTCTTCTCCTTCGACCTGTGTCGACAATGGTGTGTTTGTGTTCTCATTCCCGCTAGGTTTTGAACCTGTTTTGCGAATTTGTTCTCTTTGCATATCCCCCTCTTGCTGCCATAACTTTAAACAATCATTATGTCTAATCCTTTGTTTTCTGGATTTAAGAAGACATATTTTACTGCTTACATTCTGCAGTACCTCTGGTTCAAAGCTGCCCACCCTAGGGAATGGTACCCTATCATTGTTAGTCATACATACCCACTCATTGCATAAAACTTCTGTGTGTGAACCATATTTTTCACACATGATAAACCTTGCTGAGCCTTTTGGCCACAATTCTGCCTGAACTCTGTCTAAACATCTCTTACTTGAGCAACTGGCTCCCATATTTGTGGGTCTTTTCTAATAACTTTAACAAATTCCCACAAACACCAAAATACTCAATATAAGTAGACGGTGGAAGTATCCCTGAGCGCCTTCAACTCGCTCTCGCCCACGCTGGCCAGTACAACGATACACTGTTGGTAGCGGATCGCAATGTACCCAACTTAGGGCTCCTATCAGACCTTACAACACCGTAATTTCTTTAGGTGGAAGTTCTGTTTGGAATATTTTCCTGAGAGAGGCAGCGAAAAATTCCTTTTCGGTATCTTTCAACTGGAATTGTTTGTAGGGTGAAAAACAGAGAAATTAGATAACTATCCTTCACCCTTTCCCGTGAAGCCCACCAGGGAGATTTCCCGACGTCATCAAAGAAAAACCCCTTTGTCTATACAATCACGTCTGCGTATGCTCTTCCACAGTGCATATGACACAACGTTGTGCTGTGCAGAACAAACGGACATGCAATTCAATAGCACAGCCTATAGATACTAGTTCTCTATATACCCTACAATTGCCGTAGACCACTTTAGCCTAGACCACTCCAGACCACTTGAGACCACTTCAGTTGTATGGGATCACTTCAGACCACTTCAGTTCCTAATAACGCAGGGTTGCGAACCCTACGCCACCAGGCCTCTACTAACCCAGTGTTACCACTTCAGACCACATCAGACCACTTCAGTTCTTGGGTTCAGTATGCACTCACTCCTGCGTTCGCTCACTCAAATACACTTTGTTTTTCTGTACAGAAAATTTGGATTCATTCACGTTGGCAGCTTTACCCCCAGAGGCAATTTTTTTTTTAAAAATTATTTATACAAAATTTTGTTTTTATACTAAAATTTTTTCTTTTTTTTTTTGGAAACCGGGTAGTTTTGTGCTATTGTAGCGTGGCTACTGTCCCACCTTTAAACTAAATGAACTATTGTGTAATTTGTACTTAGCGCCCGTACTCTTACGCAATTTGCATAAACATGAGATCGTGCGTGTCTCTTACACCGCGTGTGCAGTTCCATACTGTGTCCGAGACACGTGTACAAAACCGTACGTCCGCAATAGCACAAATCATACAATTCTATAAATGTAAGCAATAAAACTACTATTGCCCACTAAACACAATACACACTTGTTCCGTTTTAACCCTCTTACTACTGGGCCAGAACTGCGTTTTGTGATTTTACTCTTACTTCCTTAAATACTTATTTTAGTTTTAACTATATAGCAACAAATATCTCCGGTTTCACACAGGTCTAAATGAATCTAGCAATCTGAATGTTATGGCAACAATGTGAGAGAGTATGCAAAGTATGGGTGCCGTGTACGCTTTTGGAGCCAAAAAAAAATCACAGATTTTAAATAGCTTTTTTCCTGTTTACCTTACGAGTTCTACCAGCATCTCTACAAACCATACAGAGCAGACGCCATCTAATCAGCAATCAAGTAGGGTTTTCGGTGCATCCACCGACCAGGAAATGGATACGTAGGATACTTTCTGTCCGCCCTTTGCTGATAGATTAAGTCTGCTGTGACCTGTTAGGTAGTAAGTATGTGGAAAACCAGAGGAGCCCCCAATTGATAATGCTGATTTATCCTTAGGAATGAAAGCTATACCTTAAACACACCTTAAATACACTTTACCATGGAGCCGCTGCGGCCGCTGTACTTAATACACACTCTACGTACTTTGTACGCTATTAGCATACAAATTCCCGTGCTGTGTACGGACTTAGCATACAAATGCCGCGCTGACAGTACAAAGTACACACAGCGCATACACACCCAATGAACACACTTTAAACCTTATACAGCAATGTGATGCGTTACTAATACACTTTAAACCTTATACAGCAATGCAATGCGATAGCAATTCACCTTTAAACCTTAGCAGGGAAAGGAAGACACAACACCGGTTTGTAATTTACCGCTGGGTTCCGACACCACAGCATATTATTGCTGAAAGGGGGTTACAATACAATGAATACAATATATAACAGAGTAAATGTCTACAGTCAATGTTACATACGTGAGTGGATTCGCCGCGCTACCCAGTCTGGTCCTTAGTCATCTGATAGATAACGTTGTGAGTCTTGTGTCTGACCAGGCCTGCAGCAGGATCTCTTTATACAATTCATCCAAAACTTAACACAATGGATACTGTAATCTCTTTGTCCATTGGACACAGGGATGGTCATTTGCAGTACAGGAGAGGTCATAGGTCAGTTTGAATAGGTGGGCGATGTCTGTTCCAACTGCTCTTGTGGGTGGTCTCCTCTGGATTCCCGCCGCATACATAATGTACAGTAAATACAGTTTATATCTATATTCTGCTCCTGCACATAACTATCCGCAGGAACATGCGATCTTCCTCAAACCAACACCGGAATGTTACCCTTAAAATACCCTTCAGCTGGATACCAAACACCACCTTATAACCTTGTTCTGTCCCCTCCTATTCTGTAAAGGTGAATCCCTTTGTTCTGTTACCATTTAAACTGCTGTTATTTTCTGGTGTGGTGCAGGGGGACTATGTGTACATTGTGCACTATTTGGATTAAATATGTAATGTGTTTTGATAGCCTTCCATGCGTTCACAAACTCTACCGTAAATACTCATACCACGCGCTAATGCGCAGGACCGCGGGAGCGACCATACGCAAATTGTGGATATGCGCACGCACAGCAGAACAAGTACACGCGCGGAGGCCATCTGTGTGTAGTTTGTACGTGATGTGTGTACTGCAATATTTTTCGACTTTGACAATATATATCTATATATACACACACACAAACGCAATTGACAGGGATTCTATTATCTCAACTTTAGGTCACATAAATGATTCTGCAGGATTCATGGTTTGAGACCATGAAAGACATTGGTTTAATGTCTGCACGACTGTCTTCCATGGTGGTGTTGGCTCGCAGAGACCTCTGGCTGAACCAGTGGACGGCGGATGCAGAATCTAAGAAAAATGTTGAAACTTTTCCTTACACAGGAGAAGCACTCGTTGGGGACGCATTAGATACATGCGTGTCTAAGACTACATCGGGTAAGTCGGCCTTTCTTCCTTCCGCAGCACCTCCTGCAAAGAAACCATTTGTTTCGGGCCCGCAAGTTCAGTCCTTTCGAGGCGGGAAAACAGAAAGGTCCAGAGGCTCCACCCCCCTTCTTCGGGAGAGGAGGGGCAGGAACAGAATACATCTGTTCCACCAGCTACTTTAACATGACGCTGAGGCTTCCAACTGGGAGTTCAAGCGGGTGGAGACAGGGATCCGCTAAGGGTAGGAATTACCTAGGGTCACAAGTCAATGGCTTAAAAGCATGGCAGAATTATCAAAGAAATTTGAAAACTGAACCTCTGATTAAAATTCAGAAGTAAGTCTCTAAGACTAGCGGGGCTAGGCCCGCATCCCAATTAACCTATGCTTCAAGCCTTAATAAGGTTGGCAATGCTAAACTGTTAAAATCCATTGCGGAGGTTATTAGACCTCTCCAAGATGAAGAGGGTCCTTGTCCAGATGTTAACATCTCCCCAAATAACAAAATATCTCACAGCACAGCTGTGGAGGAATTAAAAGATTCCAGAGCAAGTTCTTCTAGCGGAATCTCTAGAACAAGTGTTCAGATCACATCTTTGGATGTAACAGTGAGTACGCCGTTGAGCTTACACCACAATTTCATCCCCCTAAAAGAGGGAAAAAGGTTCCATCTACTCAAGGGACGCAGGTTCAGGAGTCAGACCTGGATCCTCCTCTATCAGGAGAAAGATTGGAGAACTTCCACGAATTATCAAACTTCTTCGCACAAGCATTCTGGAAAGAAGGACAAACAAAGTCTACGTCTAAGTAAAAAAATAAAATAAAAAAGCAAGACCTTTGGGACGTTCCTCAAAAGGTAAAAAGAACGTTTTGTCTCAAAAATAGGATTTTAGTACTTACCAGATAAATCCTTTTCTTTGAATCCACAGGGGGCACTGGAGTACTCTTGGGATATGGTTGGGGCGTTAGCAGGATAGGCACATTTAAATATTTAAATTAGTAACTCTCCTCCCCCTCCATACTCCCAAGGTACCTCAGTGTTTTTTACTGAGCTGAACAGGAGCGATAGAGAGGGTGAACAATGGAGAATTACATATAACATTATAACATAACGGACAATAATGAAGTTGACACATAACGTAATAGACAACTAAACAGTTGACACAATAATAGATATCACCGTAACATTTGAACAAGTCGGTGAGAATGTGTTGCTATAAGATCCCTTGAATTTACTACAAGACAGGTAATAACTGCTCTGGGTGGGCGTCCAGTGCCCCCTGTGGATTCAAAGAAAAGGATTTATCTGGTAAGTACCAAAATCCTATTTTCTTTTTCATCCACTAGGGGTCACTGGAGTACTCTTGGGATGTACCAAAGTTTCCCCATTGGGCGGAAGAGCTGTTTGGCACCTGTAACACTAGACGGCCAAAGCTAGATACTGATGCCGCAAACGTATCAAACTTGTAAAAGCGCACAAACGTGTGCACTGATGACCATGTAGCCGCATGGCAAAGTTGCGTCGTAGAAGCTCCATGACCTTCTGCCTATGAAGTTCCCACAGGACGTGTGGAATGAGCTGAAACTGATGTAGGCGGTAAGCCTGACTTGTGGTCAGCTTAATCCATCTGGACAAGGTCTGCTTGGAAGCTGACCAACCCATCTTGACTGCATCATAGAGAACAAACTATGTATCCGTCTTATGTATTGTTGCTGTTCTGGCTACATAAATGCGTAGTGCGCGTACCACATCCAAAGTAGCTGGAGTTCCTGAACCTTCTAATAACACAGGAACTATGATTGGTTGATTGATGTGAAAGGATGATACTACCTTTGGTAGGAAAGCAGGATTCGTTCAAAGCTCTGCTCTATCATCATGAAACACCAGATACGGTGGCTTGCATGACAAGGCACCCAATTCTGAAACACGCCTTGCCGAAACTAAGGCTAGAAGAAAAACTGTTTTCCAAGTGAGAAACTTAACATCCACTTGTTGTAAGGGTTCAAAATTTGAAGACTGTAAAAAAAAAACTAAAACCAGATTCAAGTCCCATGGCACTGTAGGTGGTATAAATGGAAGTTGTACTCTGAGGACACCTTGTAGAAAAGTGTGTACTGTTGGCAAAAGGGCTAAATGCCTTTGAATGTAAATTGACAAGGCAGAGACCTGCACCTTAAGTGTAGATGCACGTAGTCCTCCATCTAACCCAGTCTGTAAAAATAGCAAAAGACGGGATAACTTGAAAGATGATGTTGGAAACTTCCGAGCTTCACACCACCCTATGTACGCATGCCAAATCTTGTGATAATGAGCTGCCGTAACTGGCTTCCTAGCACGTAACATGGTTGGTTTAACCGATTCTGGAATGCCCTTTGGTCTTAAGAGGGTGGTTTCAACAGCCACCCCGTCAAACGCAGCCGCGCTAAATCGGGGTAAAGGAACGGACCCTGTTGTAGCAGGTCCGGACGTAGCGGGAGCGGCCAAGGATCGTCTGCGAGTAGCCCGCGGAGATGCAAGAACCACGCTCTCCAAGGCAATGAGGCGCCACTAGTATGACTGTCGTGGACTCTTTTGATCCGCTTTAGCAACCGAGGAAGCAGCTGAACCGGTGGAAACAGATACACGAGGCTGTACGGCCACGCGATCATGAGAGCATCCACTGCCACTGCCTTTGGATCTCTTGTTCTGGACACATACTGGGATATTTGATGATTTTGGTGAGATGCCATTAGATCCACCTGTGGGTAACCCCACCGCTGGACCAACATCTGGAACACTTCTGGATTTAATGCCCATTCTCCTGGATGAAAATCCTGATGGCTGAGATAATCTGTTTCCCAGTTGTCCACTCCTGGAATGAACACTGCCGACAATATCATCTGGTGATGCTCGGCCCAATTGAGGATTTGAGAAACTTCCCGCATGGCCATGCGACTACGGGTTCCTCCTGGTTTGTTGATGTATGCGACTGCTGTCGCGTTGTCTGACTGATCCTGGACAGTCTGAGACCGGAGCATGTGCACTGCTTGTCGCATCGCATTGTAAATTGCCCTGAGTTCCAGGACATTTATTGACAGTAATCTTTCTTGGTCTGACCAGAGACCCTGAAGCTGACAATTTTGGACCACTGCTCCCCAACCTCGGACACTCGCGTCCGTCGTTAGAATTATCCAATTCCAGACGCTGAACCTTTTCCTTGCGGTGAGATTCTTGGAGCCACCAGAGTAGTGATACTCTGGTCCATGGAGACAACCGCACCATCTGATGAATTTGTAGATGTGAGCCTGACCACTGTGCAAGAACATCCAGGTGAAAAGGACGTGAGTGAAATCTTCCGAACTGGAGTGCTTCGAAAGACGCCACCATCTTTCCTAACAGTCGAATGCATAAATGCACCGAGACTGTCCGTGGTTTGAGCACTAACTGTACCAGATGACGAAATACTTTGCTTCCTGTTCTGGCGGGTAAATTCATTGATCCACCGTATGGAGAATCATCCCTTGGGATTGAAGTCTTTGAGATGGAATCAGGCTTGATTTCTTGAAGTTGACAATCCAACCGTGCTGAACTAGTACATTGTACGTTAGTAAGGCATGTTGAAGGAGTGTCTGTTGAGACGGAGCTTTGATGAGCAGATCGTCTACTGAACTATAATCACTCCCAGGGATCTGAGATGAGCTATCATCACAGCCATCACTTTTGTGAATACCCGAGGCACTGACGAGAGGCCAAACAGTAGTGCATGAAATGGACAATGGTTTTTTTTGTACTGCAAACCTTAAGTACGCCTGATGCATGTAAGTACGCATCCTTGAGATTCAGTGAAATCATGAATTCCTGTGGCTCTAAACCTGCAATCACTGACCGCAGGGATTCCATCTTAAACTGTAGTAAGTGACGTACTGATTGAGCCCCTTTAGGCTCACTATCTGTCTGACAGAGCATCCGGCTTTGGAACTACAAAAAGACTGGAATAATAACCTTGACCCTGTTGGTGAACTGGAACCGGAATCAAAACTGCTGAATCTACCAGAGACTGAAACGCGGTCTGCAGAACAACCTTTTTGTCTTCTGACACAGGCAGACCTGTCTTGAAAATTCGCATTGGTGGAAGACAATCGAACTCTATTGTGTAATCTTTGAACACTAAACTACGGATCCACCCATCTGTGGATGTCCGAAACAACACCAAGTGAAAACGTCTGAAGGCGTGCTCCCACAACTGAAGGGCTGGAAGGCCGTCATGACACTGGCTTGTCGGCAGTCTTAGCGTTGTGACGACAGTTAGTGGTTTGTCGAAAACCATGTCCTCTCCCACGGCTACCGTGTATGGTTATTCCTCTAGCACGGCCTCGAAAGGACTGAGGTTTAAACAGTGTCGGGCTGAGGCATGTAGGGCCCACCGGGGGATCGGAGTGGTAGGGGCCCATGTTTAGGGGTGTGGCCAGTCTGCAGAGGGGGTGGGGTCTGCCACCTCATTGGTTTGACTAACCATTAGAGAGTACAATGTCTGGGCCCCTTCATAAATATATACAGCAATTCAGATGCTGCATGTACAGTATGATAATGTGCCAGATTTATAACAGCAATGCATTGTAGAAAATACACCATAGTCCAGTATAAGGTAACATATGTATAATGTATAATTCAAGTGCACAATAGCAGGAGGTGGGCCCCCAGGCAGAGGGGCCCACCAGTGGTTTCCCCTGTACCCCTGTGGGCCAGTCCAAGCCTGGGTTTAAAGGATTTGAACGCTGGTCCCGAGTATTTCCATTTAGGAACCTGTGTAGGCAATGGTAAGAGAACAGATTTCCCCCCAGTGGCCATTCAGGACCAAATAACATCTTGCTAGCGTAAGGTAACGCTTCTGTTCCTCGTTTGGACTCTGCCTGCAAAGAAAGCAGCCGAAGTGCACGTCGTGCCGCAAGTAGTGAAGATGAAAGACGAGAACTAACCTGGCCGACGTCTATAGAAGCCGTACCTAGATACTCAGCAGATTCACAGATGTGATCAGCTAGAAGTATAAGGTGTTCTTCTTGAAACCCCAACTTGAGCTGTGTTGGCCATGCAACTACAGCATGGTTAACCCAACTCCAACCACAGTAGGCCTATCCTACTGCTGTATACATTGACCCTAGCATAGCTTCTAGCTGATGCTCTGACGGGTCGTAGCAGCTGGTACTGGAATGGTTAACTTCTTAGAAAGTTTTGACACCTAGGAATTCACAGCCAGTGGATTTTCCTATTTAGACGTCATAGTAACTAGACAGAAACTGCCGAGGCATAGAAAACCGTTTATCTGGCTTCTTCCGTGCTTCTGTTAACTGCTTATTAAGAGAATCTGAATAAGGAAAGCACACCGGTGTTCTGTTTTTTAGCAACTAACACTTCATCATTTGAAAGTGGTTCTTCAGTCTCCATTAAATTTAGAACCTGAGGTACTGCCCTGATGAGCAGGGCCGGCTCTACCATTAGGCAGCTTTAGGCGGCTGCCTAGGGGCGCCGGCCACTGGAGGGCACCACTGAATTTATCTAGCAAAAAACTGAAGGCTGTCTCTTTATGCGGGTTAGTAATGAACTTACAGATGGGGGCTGGAACAAAATAAAATTTAATTGTATGTATATACATACACGTATATATGTATGTATATCCATACAGTTATAGGGATGTAGTCCGGCTGACGGGATGTTTGCATTCGGAATACGCCAAAATCCCTACACCTATGAGAATACCGACACTGGAATTCTGACAGCCGGCATCCTGAATGTTAGTATGCCGGGGAGGGTTAGGGTAAGGTTCATTAATTTCATTCAAAATGTCAGTATTATGGTGGTCGAGATGGTGCTGTCAGTATTCTGAAAGTGGCAACCTGTACCCAACCCCAATTAAATATCCCCACTAGACCCCATATACAGTATTTTACAGTATATAAAGAATTGACAGCACTCAAGGACTTTTAAAGTGAAAGTATATTGTGAACAAAGTCGTTTACAATATAATTTATCACTTTAAAAGTCCTTGAGTGTTGTCCCTTTTCTCTGTATATGTATAATGATGCAATTCATTGGAGGTGATGGGGTGCTAGACTGAAGCTTTGCCTAGGGTGCAGAGAGACCTTGCACCGGCCCTGCTGATGAGATTATCAATAGCCGGCTATCAGGAACCTCCTATCTGACTGCTGGCCAATACAGCTTCTGCATGTCTTCAGATATCAGGTCTGGCATTGAATCGTCATAATGCAAGATAGCTGAAACTGGTAAATTATAAGACAAATTATAACTATTTATCGGAATTGAGCTAGACATGGACTTGTTGCAAAGTTCCAGACGTCTCCTGAGCTCCTTCTGGTATCTCAGGAGGTATTACACTAGCCTCCGATATAGCCGATTCACGCTCCTTTTGCGCAGCAGCCAATTCTGCTTGTAAACCAGTTATCACCTCCGCGAGTATTGCCCAGGAAGGATTAGGGCAAGGATTCATATTTTATTTGCAGGACATACTGTACATGTGGTAGTTCCGTCAGGTAACCCACTCTTACAGACCTTGCAGCCAGGCTGTTTTTTTTTTTTGCATTTGCCTTACTCATTATGTACCCAGACATACAAGTAGACAAAGACAGGCAAGTCCCACGAGAAAGTGTGTATATGCACACTATAATCAGTGATATAAGTTTTACAAAATTCCTACCAACACCCCTGCTCCTCCAGTGTTGTAGGACAGCAGCCACTTGCTGCAAGAAGAACCAGGAAGTTAAGATAAAATGGTGTCCAGCCATGTGCTTGCACCTGTGCAATATATATATATAAACATCCCTATGTATAATAAAAAGCACCTCACATATAAATACAATAGATTTGTGCATTTATAAACAGTCATGTATTTCCCCAGCTCCCCTATAAGCATTTGTCAGGGTTTTCGTTATTTATCATTATAAGTACCCCTGATCTGCGCCGCAGTGCCATTTCAGGAGTAAACCCCCCCCCCCCCCCTCAGCGTGCAGAGCTTTGCTGGCAGACCGCGGCAGCATAAAGCACAGTCCGCGATCTGTAAGGGAGAAGGGAGCTGCGGCAGAGTGTAGCTGTCCGTGGCTGTGCAGGACCATGGTGGCTAGTGGTTAGTGGGAGCTAGCCGCGGACACATTAGGGGAGCAGCGGCGGGCACCCAGTGGCGGCTACTAGGCAGTCAGCGGCTGGCTGGGGTTCGGCGGTGGGAAGCGGCTGGGGAGTGCGTGGAGCTGGAGGCTTGGGAGCAGGGCGGCTGTTAGGCAGGAAGACAAGCAGTAATGTAAAATAACACATACAGTCCCCACATGGCGGGCGGCAGCATGAGCTGACCACCCTTCACCCCCAACAAGATATAACAAGTGAGCGGCGGCAGTGTGAGCTACCTCACCGCTCAGTACCTGCAATCAATGGAGGCTATGATGGGGCTTCTCTCTGTTAAGCTCTGTCCAGCTCCTTCTACAGCTCCAGGCTGCAATCAGCTCTCTATGCTGATTGTGGTCTATGGTGGTGGTCTGCTCCTGAGCGCCGACAAGCCACCTGCTGCAGCAGCAGCACCAACAATCCCGGACCCAAGCTTCCTTATAAGCTGGGAAGGGATGAAGTGTTAAAATTAAAAATAAAATTAAAAATTCTTCTTCAGAAAAGTAAAAAATAGAAGTAGTGTGGAGACCTCTCCACGTGTGCTCTATCCTGACTGAGCATAGAAAAAACACTGAGGTACCTTGGGAGTATGGAGGGGGAGGAGAGTTACTAATTTAAATATTTTAATGTGCCTATCCTGCTAACGCCCCGTCCATATCCCAAGAGTACTCCAGTGACCCCTAGTGGATGAAAAAGAAATAAAGTTATGGACACATGGTTCCAGAACAAGCCCACATACAGTGGCAGTAAGCCCTCTGTTGGTTCAGGGGGCGTTTTAGTCAATGGAGATGTTCCCTCCAGTTCCACTAAAAGGAACATAATATCTGGCGACCCTCATTGCCCTAAAACAGCCAAGGAGAGCTTGCTATCTGGTTCTCAGGTTACTTCAAAAGGTTCCAAGGCTTCTTCCTCGTCAAGAGGACCTGCGTCTTCAGGAGCCAGTTCTTTACAAAACACTTACCGCAACTAAGTTTGATGGTATGGAGGTTGAACGCCAGATATTAGCTCGAAAGGGTATTCCGAACAGACTCATCCCTACGCTTATGCAAACAAGGAAAGGAGTAACGTCAAAACATTACCATCGAATTTAGAGGAAATATGTCTTGGTGTGAATCCAAGAAATTTCCTTTGGTGGAGTTCCAATTGGGTCGTTTACTTCTTTTTCTACAGTCACATGTGGTTGTGGGCCTAAGATTAGGCTCGCTCAAGGTCCAGATTTCGGCCTTGTTTGTTTTCTTCCAGAAACAATTGGCTGCGCTTCCTGAGGTGCAGACTTTCTTGAAAGGGGTTCTGCACATCCAACCTCCTTTTGTGCCTCCTATGGAGCCATAGGATCTTGATGTTGTGTTGCAAATCCTGCAATAGGATTCGTTTGAACCTTTACGGAAGGCAGAATTTAAGCTTCTTACATGGAAGGTGGTCACTTTGTTGGCTTTGGCATCCGCAAGGCGGGTGTCAGAATGGGGGGCCTTGTCTCACAGACTGCTCCTCTTAGAAAGACGGAAGCATTGTTTGTGCTTTATGATCCCAATAAAATTGGGTGTGCTGCTTCTAAGCAGACTATTACTCGCTGGATCAGATGTACTATTCAGCATGCTATCTATGGCAGGATTGCCGGAACCTAAATCGGTAAAAGCTCACTCTACTCGTAAAGTGGGCTCTTCCTGGGTGGCTGCCGGGGTGTCTCGGCTATTCAACTTTGCCGAACAGCTACTTGGTCAGGGTCAAACGAGTTTGATACTTTGGCCTCTGATGACCTTCAGTTGGTCATTCAGTTTTGCAGGAAACATACACACTTTCCCTCCCCTAGTGGGAGCTTTGGTATAATCCCCATGGTTTTTATATCTTCCCCAACATCCTCTAGGACGTAAGTGACAACAGGATTTTATATACCTACCGGTAAATCCTTTTCTTGTAGTCCGTAGAGGATGTTGGGCTCCCGCCCAGTGCTTATGTTTTCCTGCATGGTTATTACTTGTTAAGTAATCGCAGATGTTTCTGCCGCTGGAGTTCATGCATATTCACGTTTCGTGTTGATTACATGCTGGTTGCATGATTATAAATTGAGTGTGAGCTGGTATAAATTTCGCCACAACTATGTGTAGTATCCCTCTCTCAAAGTTGTCCGTCTCCTCGGGCACAGTTCCTAAGCTGATGTCTGGAGGAGGGGCACAGAGGGAGGACCCAGCCCACACTATTAAAGTTTTATAGTGCCGAAGGATCCACAGGACCCGTCTATACCCCATGGTTTTAATATCATCCCCAACATCCTCTACAGACTACGAGAAAAGGATTTACCGGTAGGTATATAAAATCCTGTTTTATATTCAAAAAGCACACATATGAAACCGACGTGTACGGTAATCCATGGACACATTACACAATAGTGACACATCTGGTGCACTTTGGTTTCTTTTCTCCCTGCAGAGTCTTTGCGCATGCGTGGTGGGAAGCGGCAATGGTTGCTAAGGCAACCATGTCATGGACCTCACGTGACGTCATCTCCGCGAGTCACCAGAAGCTGACCGGCGGCCAACGGGGCTGATGGCGCGGGCGAAGCTCCTCTTCACTTGCGGTGACCACTGTCTTTATAAGGTAAGAGCGTTTTTCTTTACACTGTCTGTTTCATATGTGTGCTTTTTGAATATAAAGTAAGTTTTGCACGTTTTAAATCCTGGAGTGCCGCTGCCCATTTTTTCATATATATATATATATATATATATATATAAACAAAGTATACAGAGTGCGCTGAAACAATGCAACTGGCCGATAATTAGTCACTTCCAAATTCAAGGAATAAACGTCTCTTGAGTTCTTTATTCTCTTTAGACAGCTCCTGATTGAAGCCTAAAGAGAAACCCTCTCACCAGAGAAAATCACCCGACAAAAATATACAGTTTAGTAAAAGAAGATACTTTGTATAAAATAATCTTTAATCCATACTCAAAAAGGATTTTTTGACAATGTAAAACATATTAAAATACAATGTTTGATACACACACCAAAAATGCTTATGATGTTAAAATGACAGTCCTCACCTTACGGTGTGAGCTCTTGGAGGAATAGTCACAGCAAAGGGATAGTAAATAAATCCTACGCGTTTCGTCCAATTGGACTTCTTCAGGGGTATATTGTGTCTGGGTGAAAAAATGAAAATGACTCAGGAAATTATGAGGATATAAAAATACCAAATGAGAGAAGTATAGCTTATAGTGGGTACCTACCTAAAACTATATGATGTATTCCATTCCACTAGAGATATCTCTATCTTAGAGGCTTTCTTTTTCAAGATGAATTAGAGTCCAATATATCACCAGCAGAATGGGAACTAATTAAGAAATAGTGCATTTAGATGCTTGATTTGTGAAGAACCGTAGCTGGAAATCTATATTAACTGGTACTGACCCGAAAAATCGCCTAGAGGCAATATGGAGGTTGATTGAATGGAAGCCTTAAGGAATAATCGAAACCATAAGGACGGTCAAAACGATTTGTCACCTGTAATAGGTTAAAAAAGGGGGAAAAACAAGATGATTTGATTGAGATTCAATATATCACGGGTGAAGTGGAATCTAATTAGGAAATCATGTATTAGATACTTAATTTCTAAAAAAAATGGTGCAATAGGCACTTGACTCATAAAGGACCATATCTAAAAACTTTTTAGTAATACTGACCTAAAAAGTAGCATTAGGGTAATATGAAGATTGGCAAACAGAAAGCCATAAAAAGATGGAAACCATAAAGGACAATAAACACGGGTTGCCACCTATATTGGGTTACAAGAAAAAAATGATCCTTAGATTATAGGACATGTGTGTATATGAAAGGAGGAACGGGGAGACAATGGAAGTAACCATACCGTTTATAGGAATGGGTCTCTAATGGTTAGTGACGACCAAACAATAAAAATCTGGGGCCTCTTCCTGACTGTAACAAAAAAAAATGATTGCGTAAGGTTTATCAATATATTATAGACAGATGTAAATATAACACAAAAATGTGTACATACCACGGTTTAATAAGTCAATTTGCACACAGGATCAGTGGTATAAGGTACAATGCAAACAGGACCAATGGTGTATAGTAAAGATCCAATGGTTAGCACCTTAAATAAAGAAATTGTTCATATATCTATCAGATACTTCATATCGACAAGAAGTACCAAAACAAAATATCCATATGACTTAAGGAAATTACTGCTTGTTGTCAGCTCATGAAACTGGACATTAATAATTATATATAACATAAACTTGTATGCAAGTCACAGTCTGATAAATTGACTTGCATACAAGATTAATAGTGTACAATGTAGTGCAACCAATACCAATGGTGTATAATAACAATCCAATGGTAAGCACCTTAATTGTGTCTATCAGATACAACATAATGACAAAAAATTATCAAAAATTACCAAATGTAATATACATATGCAAAGTATTAAAATACAATCGTATAATGAAATATATATGCTCACTGCTCATTGGCATTTTATGAAACAACACATTAGTTATTGTCCAAATGGAATAACTCTATGTAATTATATGGTTTAACTAAATTGGTTTGTACATATACAGACATAACTGGGTATGGGATACAAAGTAATAAAATGTAACCATAAACGAGATTGAACAGGCCTCAAGATATACAAAGAACTTACTTGAATAAAATCCAACACGCCAGCTAAGTGTGTGTTCACAGCAGTCAGGAAGGGAAGTAAAGGCCTAGGGAGTACAGGTTACTCCTTATATCAGTCCGAGGCCGTTACATCACTTCCTGTTTGATTAGAAAGATTTCCTTCCATTTATGGAAGAAATAAAAGTTTCTACTTCACCCGTGATATATTGAATCTCAATCAAATCATCTTGTAATAGAGGAAGATCAAAATAGAGATATTTCTAATGGTTGTTGTCAACCATTAAAGACTTCCATAAACGGTAGGATTAAATTTCAAATTCCTTCTCTCTTCCCTTACATGGATGTTCCATAACTAAGGAGCGTTTTTCCCCCTTTTTTAACCTATTACAGGTGACAAATCGCTTTCACCGTCCTTATGGTTTCGATTTTCCTTAAGGCTTCCATTCAATCAACCTCCATATTGCCTCTAGGCGATTTTTCGGGTCAGTACCAGTTAATATAGATTTCCAGCTATGGTTCTTCACAAATCGAGCATCTAAATGCACTATTTCTTAATTAGTTCCCATTCTGCTGGTGATATATTGGATTCTAATTCATCTTGAAAAAGAAAGCCTCTAAGATAGAGACATCTCTAGTGGAATGGAATACATCATATAGTTTTAGGTAGGTACCCACTATAAGCTATACTTCTCTCATTTGGTATTTTTATATCCTCATCATTTCCTGAGTCATTTTAATTTTTTCACCCAGACACAATATACCCCTGAAGAAGTCCGATTGGACGAAACGCGTAGGGTTTATCAATTATTGTACACTATCCCTTTGCTGTGACTATTCCTCCAAGAGCTCACACCGTAAGGTGAGGAGGACTGTCATTTTAACATCATAAGCATTTTTGGTGTGTGTACCAAACATTGTATTTTAATATGTTTTACATTGTCAAAAAATCCTTTTTGAGTATGGATTAAAGATTATTTTATATAAAGTATCTTCTTTTACTAAACTGTATATTTTTGTCGGGTGATTTTCTCTGGTGAGAGGGTTTCTCTTTAGGCTTCAATCAGGAGCTGTCTAAAGAGAATAAAGAACTCAAGAGAAGTTTATTCCTTGAATCTGGAAGTGACTAATTATCGGTCAGTTGCATTGTTTCAGCGCACTCTGTATTCTTTGTTTGTATCCATTTCCAAGATCCCACTAACAGAGGATCTTTCAGGGGTGCTGCTCAACCTCAGCGCAGGAAGGGTATTTGTGTTTTTGTCTTATCTATCTATATCTGTTAGATACCTTGTACTGCTGCTGTAATGCCACTATTTAAAGACAGATCCATGCGGTCTGCTAAGTGTAAAAACATCTTCTCAGAGGAGTCTACATCAATTGAAATAGAGGGGAATGATGAAGATGATTACTACCTATATTTAAATACTATTGAGAAATTAGCTATGAAGGAACTAAGGGGCTGGTATGACATCACCACCCTGGAAAAATACATTGAGATAGGAAGAGTTCCTAGGGGTTTGAGAATCTAAAAAAATCCAACTTATGGTAGTCAGAATGAACAGTTCCTGAAAACCTGGAACATTTTAAATGATTGTTCCTCAAAATTAATGGTTCTGTTAATCACAGAGCGTAAAAAATAACTTATCAAATTAGAGGAAGAATTGGGGAAATTGGAAGGACTAGTGAGTAAATATGAAAACGATGAGGAATTTAAGAGGGACGTTAACGACTTACAGTTTAAATTAGATAGAGTAGAAGAGGACATAATTCTCAGGAAACAGAAGAAATTTGCCAGGGATAAGAATGACTACCTTAATAGTAAAGTACAGAATTGGTCGAATCAGGAGTCAGTTAAAACAGACTCCAGACAGACCACCAGACGAGATTATTATTCCAATCGTCCTGAACAACCCTACATAGGTAGAAGAAACACTAGGACCCACCATAATAGAGATTACAATGGAGGATTGGAGTGGCAATATACCAATCACAAGCAGAGGAGACGATCCTCCTATTATTCACCTTACCCGCAAAGACAAAGGAATAGATATAATTCCTATAGAGGCAAACAAAGTAATAGACGCCAGTTCCTTCAAAACCATTATGAGGTGTTCAGATCTCCATCTCCACCACCCAGATGCCAACGACAACATTTTTTAGATTCAGCTCCCCACCCAGAGTCTCCCCACGGCCAAAAGAGAGGTTTCCACGTAGAAGAGGAAAGAGAGGGGGGAGAAAAATCTCCCAAAAAAAGGAGACCGCTGTTTCACCAACAAGACAATCTGAAACAAGTATTATCAATCTCACAGAGAGAGAATTATCCAACCAACAGATCAAAGTTTTAGATAAGGGCCTTAAATTCGCCCCAGATCAACACTTAAACAATTTTGACCTGTTTATTGATCTAAACAAATTCGTGAGAAACCTTACGGTTCAGAGACATTTTTTTTTAAATCCTGTCTCGGAAACATTAGCATTATCTAAACCTAAAGCTTTGGTGGCACCTCCCTCTAAATTCTATCCCGTGGAATCTAGGGGAAGTTTTGTTGATATATTCTACAATTCTGTAAAGGAAGATTTTAAGAATATAAAAGTACTTCCCAACAAATGTAACTGTAATATGGACCCTTCAGAAAAAAAGGCTTTGAAACAACTAGAGAAAGATGATGACTTGATCATTAGGAGTGCCGATAAAGGTGGAGCAGTAGTCCTACAGGACAGGTCTGCCTATTTAGAAGAGGCTTTCAGCATTCTTAATGATACCGTAACATATAAAAAGTTGACAGTCAACCCCTTGTCAGTTTTTCAAGATGAGCTGCAGGTCCTACTTCACAGTGCAAAACAAAAAGATATTATTTGTGATAAAGAATATGATTATCTTTTCATCAAGCACCCCACAACAGCCATTTTTTACCATCTCCCCAAGGTCCATAAAGATAGGAATAGACCTTCGGGGAGACCAATAATTTCTGGAGTTGACTCTCTAACGGCCAACCTCTCCCATTTTATAGATTTAAAGTTACAACCTTATGTAAAAAAAACAGTCCTCCTACTTAAGAGACTCCACTTGTCTACTACAAGAACTGAAAGACTACACCTGGTCACCAGGGGATAAATGGTTGACAATTGACGTACAGGTGCTCTATTCTTCAATCCCGCATGAAGCAGGCCTATCAGCAGTTGAAAAAGTTCTAAACTGCGATAACACTAAATCACGTGAAGAAACTATCTTCATTTTAGATAGTATTAAATATATTCTACAGCACAATTGTTTCTTGTTCGAGGAGGTATTTTACCTCCAACAACAAGGAACAGCAATAGGGACGAAGTTTGCCCCATCATATGCTAACTTATTGATGGGGGAATGGGAGGAGTCATTTGTCTACAACTCCAGATTTCATTCAGAACACATAAGATTCTATCGTCGATATATAGACGACCTCATTTTCATGTGGAATGGTGAACGTACGGATTTGGAACTCTTTATGGAAGATATCCATAAGAACACTTTTAATTTAAAATTCACTTACAAATTCCACGAGACCACAATGGACTACCTTGATTTAAAACTAGAAAGTACCCAATTAGAAAAAATTAAGACTTCCACTTTCTTTAAGGAAGTGGATGCTAATAGCTTTATTCCCTCTAAGAGTTGTCATCATCCAACTTGGCTAAATAGTGTCCCTTATGCACAATTCCTGCGTTTACGCAGAAACTGTAGCAATACTGATGATTTTCATTCACAAGCATTAATTCTAAAGGAACATTTTCTTTCTAGAGGCTATAGTACATTTAAGATTGACGCTGCAATTATGAGAGCTCTATCTAGGGATAGAGAAGATCTATTGGTTCCAACTCCCAGACCAAAAAAAGAGTTTGGGAGTAGACCCTTCATCACACAGTACAACAAGGAAAATATGAAGATAAAAAGAGCCATCGAGCGACATTGGAACATCTTATTGAAGGATCAAGTTCTGGGTACCACTTTACCCAAAAAACCTCAGATAGTTTTCAAAAAGGCCAACAACTTTAAGAGCATATTGGCTCCCAGCAGATTGAAGCCAAAACAGGAAAAAAGGGATTCCACTACAGTTGAAACCTTTTTGCCTCCCAGAATTGGCTGCCGCCCATGTAACAAATGTATTTGTTGCAAGCATCTAGAGAAAACCCCGTTTGTGTGCACTCTTGATAATGGTTATACTTATCGATTAAAAGATAGTGTAAACTGCAATTCAACCTTTGTAATTTACAGAATTACTTGTGGGTGTAAACTTTCATACGTCAGAAAAACAAAAAGGGTTATTAAGTTACGCATACAGGAGCATTTTACTAAATATTAAAAATAAGATCAAAACTCACAGTCTTCCCAGACACTTTGTGGAGTGCCATAATTCAGAAACAAAAGATCTCACATTCACTATTGTTGAACATATCAAACCGAATTATAGGGGAGGAGACAGAGAATTAGCACTTTCAAGGAGGAAATCCTTTTGGATTTTTACCCTTGATACCCTTTCACCTAAAGGTTTAAATGAGAGCATTGACATCGTTTCTTTTCTTTGAACATCAAATCATTTTTTCTGATATTATAAAATGTATGCTTATGCCTATTGTGTTTATTATTTTCACCTGCGCTCGAATTGTCCAATGTCACGTTTATCTGGGAAATTATAAACGAGATTGAATGTTCCTGGTAAGTTCTTATTTTTTCATATGCAATGGATAAACCTAATAACCCCTTTATGAGATAAATATCTGTTGTTCTTCATCTCCCCACTCGAACTATTGTTGCAATACTTTCTAATACGGTTGGGTATACTCAATGAAGTTAGAAGGATATAATTAACAAAGTAAAATGTAAGATTAATCATTACTTTTTAATATGAATGGGTATACTCTACGAAGTTAGAAGGATATAATTAATAAAATAAAATATAAGATTAATTAAAACCAATGAAGTAGATTATAAGATTAAATTAATACAAAAATCTTTTTCCCCCCTATAAAAATAATTTTTTAGGGTCATTTCTAATCACTTAGTTCACGAGTCAGTAGTTGTTTAGCAACTGAGTAGTTGCTTACATTCACTCGTTTAGTACCAATACGTAGTTAGTTTGTTCTGCAGTATGTTTGCACTTTTTAAGTTCATGAAAGTCACTCCAAATTAATTTTTTAACCAGTGGTTGCTTAGCAACTGAGTAGTTGCTTACACTACTTCCACAGTGTCAATATGAAGTTAGTATGCACTTTAGTATATTCACACTAATTAAATTCATGAGTCAGGTTAACAGTAAATTATCACATTCACTTTATTAAAGATACTGCACATGGTAACATCCTTTAGGGATTCTATATATTGTATTCCACAACCATATTTATTTTGCGAGTCACGGTATTAATTAGTCTAATATAATCACTTATTGCCCATTGAAACAAAAGGGTAATGCGTTGGTGAAGGCGGATCTAACAGTTGCTTGGCAACGTGATACATCTGCTTCACTCGCCGATACTCGTAGAGATAGAGATGACGTACACACATTACGCACTCATGCTGCACGGAGTCGCCTAGCAACATGACACTCCTTTTTTTCCCCCATCAATGCACGCTGGAGGAATAGTGAGGGCGCGCACACATGCAGGTCACGTGTGCGCTCCATTAAGGCAGAGGGACAGTGAGGGTGCGCACACACGCTGGTCACGTGTACGCTCCATTAAGGCGCGCATGCGTAGATGGCCGGTAGGATCGTAAGGGAAGTTCTCCTTTATGACGTGAGCGTTCCACTGGTTACTGTTGGAACGCAAACAGGAAGCACAGGTCCGTGCTCGAGTCGTTCACTTTAGTTTAAAACACTAATGGGTCACTTGTCACAGATCCACCATGACAGGTATTCTCATAGCTGAATTGGGAGGCAGTGTTTAATTAATTATTAGGATTTATAAAGGCTGGACATATATGATTAAGAGCTCATACTAAGAAAAGGGCATTATGGGTAATTGCCTAATTAGCGATGGCGTGCATTTTCTCTATCATTCCTCACTGCCAAGAGGTAATAGAAGCTCTTCTTTCTTATTTTCTAATTAGAGTTTAGTAGAAACTTTTATTTCTTCCATAAATGGAAGGAAATCTTTCTAATCAAACAGGAAGTGATGTAACGGCCTGGGACTGATATAAGGAGTAACCTGTACTCCCAGGCCTTACCTCCCTTCCTGACTGCTGTGAACACACACTTAGCTGGCGTGTTGGATTTTATTCAAGTAAGTTCTTTGTATATCTTGAGCCCTGTTCAATCTCGTTTATGGTTACATTTTATTACTTTGTATCCCATACCCAGTTATGTCTGTATATGTACAAACCAATTTAGTTAAACCATATAATTACATAGAGTTATTCCATTTGGACAATAACTAATGTGTTGTTTCATAAAATGCCAATGAGCAGTGAGCATATATATTTCATTATACGATTGTATTTTAATACTTTGCATATGTATATTACATTTGGTAATTTTTGATAATTTTTTGTCATTATGTTGTATCTGATAGACACAATTAAGGTGCTTACCACTGGATTGTTACTATACACCATTGGTCTTGGTTGCACTACATTGTACACTATTAATCTTGTATGCAAGTCAATTTATCAGACTGTGACTTGCATACAAGTTTATGTTATATATAATTATTAATGTGCAGTTTCATGAGCTGACAACAAGCAGTAATTTCCTTAAGTCATATGGATATTTTGTTTTGGTACTTCTTGTCGATATGAAGTATCTGATAGATATATAAACAATTTCTTTATCTAAGGTGCTAACCATTGGAGCTTTACTATACACCATTGGTCCTGTTTGCATTGTACCTTATACCACTGATCCTGTGTGCAAATTGGCTTATTAAACCGTGGTATGTACACATTTTGGTGTTATATTTACATCTGTCTATAATATATTGATAAACCTTACGCAATCATTTTTTTTTTTGTTACAGTCAGGAAGAGGCCCCAGATTTTTATTGTTTGGTCGTCACTAACCATTAGAGACCCATTCCTATAAATGGTATGGTTACTTCCATTGTCTCCCCGTTCCTCCTTTCATATACACACATGTCCTATAATCTAAGGATCATTTTTTTTTCTTGTAACCCAATATAGGTGGCAACCCATGTTTATTGTCCTTTATGGTTTCCATCTTTTTTATGGCTTTCTGTTTGCCAATCTTCATAATTACCCTAATGCTGCTTTTTAGGTCAGTATTACTAAAAAGTTTTTAGATATGGTCCTTTATGAGTCAAGTGCCTATTGCACAAATTTTTTTAGAAATTAAGCACCTAATGCATGATTTCCTAATTAGATTCCACTTCACCCGTGATATATTGAATCTCAATCAAATCATCTTGTAATAGAGGAAGATCAAAATAGAGATATTTCTAGTGGTTGTTGTCAACCATTAAAGACTTCCATAAACGGTAGGATTAAATTTCAAATTCCTTCTCTCTTCCCTTACATGGATGTTCCATAACTAAGGAGCGTTTCCCCCCCTTTTTTTAACCTATTACAGGTGACAAATCGTTTTCACCGTCCTTATGGTTTCGATTATTCCTTAAGGCTTCCATTCAATCAACCTCCATATTGCCTGTAGGCGATTTTTCGGGTCAGTACCAGTTAATATAGATTTCCAGCTACGGTTCTTCACAAATCAAGCATCTAAATGCACTATTTCTTAATTAGTTCCCATTCTGCTGGTGATATATTAGACTCTAAATCATCTTGAAAAAGAAAGCCTCTAAGATAGAGATATCTCTAGTGGAATGGAATACATCATATAGTTTTAGGTAGGTTCCCACTATAAGCTATACTTCTCTCATTTGGTATTTTTATATCCTCATCATTTCCTGAGTCATTTTCATTTTTTCACCCAGACACAATATACCCCTGAAGAAGTCCGATTGGACGAAACGCGTAGGGTTTATCAATTATTGTACACTATCCCTTTGCTGTGACTATTCCTCCAAGAGCTCACACCGTAAGGTGAGGAGGACTGTCATTTTAACATCATAAGCATTTTTTGTGTGTGTACCAAACATTGTATTTTAATATGTTTTACATTGTCAAAAAATCCTTTTTGAGTATGGATTAAAGATTATTTTATACAAAGTATCTTCTTTTACTAAACTGTATATTTTTGTCGGGTGATTTTCTCTGGAGAGAGGGTTTCTCTTTAGGCTTCAATCAGGAGCTGTCTAAAGAGAATAAAGAACTCAAGAGAAGTTTATTCCTTGAATCTGGAAGTGACTAATTATCAGCCAGTTGCATTGTTTCAGCGCACTCTGTATTCTTTGTATCCATTTCCAAGATCCCACTAACAGAGGATCTTTCAGGGGTGCTGCTCAACCTCAGCGCAGGAAGGGTATTTGTGTTTTTGTCATATATATATATATATATATATATATTTATATAAAAATATAAAACTCTTTTTGGTCTGGCACTCCCCTTAACGGATAACTTCACCTGCACCGGTGCCTTCATATATGTTCTAAACACTCGTCCAAAGATGCGGCACTCTGGTTCACCTTAAGGAATGAAGACGGGTGTGGACTCCCATGTAGATATCATCATGGGAGTCCACAACCGTCTTCATTCCTTAAGGTGAACCAGAGTGCCGCATCTTTGGACGAGTATATATATATATATATATATAGCGATGAGGAGGGTGCTGTCGCACTCACAGGACTTACCCGATCCCCGCCGACACCGAGACAGGGAGCGACGGCAGGGGGGTTGGGGGGGCAGCGGGGGGAGCAGATGCAGCATGGCTATCGTCAACGAGGACCTCCCTCGTCCGTACATGTTTGGACAAGGGAGGAGGTCATTAACGATGTGCGGGAGCGTGCATTCATAACAACATTAGGTGTACACACTGGATGAGATTGTGAAAGATTACGGTCAGATCGGCCATTCTGAGCGAGATCTTGCAAAATCTCGTCTAGTGTGTATGGCTCTATGGTCATAGCTGGACAATCCAAAACTGGTCAATGCTTTATTCTAATAATTAAAATTTCCTCAGGACAACCAGGTGTCCATATAAGAATCTTACCTTTAATAGAATGGAGAGATAGAGACCCCCTCCGAAGCCATCACCACACTTTATGCACACTCCGTCGGGGTCTAGTGACATCACGATTGCCACTATGTAACGTAACTGGACACCGACGGTATGTATACTTGTATGTCCTGAGGAAATTTTATTTATTAAAATAAAACGTTGACCAGCTTTGGATTGTCCCGCTATGACTATGTGGACCAGATAAAGTCCTGCGAGTGCCGCAGCACCCACCTCATCGCTATCTGCATACTTCTGAGGGCACCCAGGTGCTTGTTTGTAAAACTGTATTGGGAGTGCCAGTCACCTGTCAATTGTATGCATGTATGTATATATATATATATATATATATATATATATATTGTCAGCACATTCAACTATGTAAAGAACAAAGTATTTAATAAGAATATTTCATTCATTCAGATCTAGGATGTGTTATTTTAGTGTCCCCTTTATTTTTTTGAGCAGTATATATATATATATATATACTGCTCAAAAAAAATGTGAATGTGCTGACAACAAAATCACACAAAAATTATCAATGGAAATCAAATTTATTAACCCATGGAGGTCTGGATTTGGAGTCGCACTCAAAACTAAAGTGGAAAAACACACTACAGGCTGATCCAACTTTGATGTAATGTCCTTAAAACAAGTCAAAATGAGGCTCAGTAGTGTGTGTGGCCTCCACGTGCCTATATGACCTCCCTACAACACCTCGGCATGCTCCTGATGAGGTGGCGGATAGTCTCCTGAGGGATCTCCTCCCAGACCTGGACTAAAGCATCCGCCAACTCCTGGACAGTCTGTGGTGCAACGTGGCGTTGGTGGATAGAGCGAGACATGATGTCCCAGATGTGCTCAATTGGATTCAGGTCTGGGGAACGGGAGGGACAGTCCATAGCATCAATGCCTTCATCTTGCAGGAACTGCTGACACACTCCAGCCACATGAGGTCTAGCATTGTCTTGCATTAGGAGGAACCCAGGGCCAACCGCACCAGCATATGGTCTCACAAGGGGTCTGAGGATCTCATCTCGGTACCTAATGGCAGTCAGGCTACCTCTGGCAAGCACATGGAGGGCTGTGCGGCCCCCCAAAGAAATGCCACCCCACACCATTACTGACCCACTGCCAAACCGGTCATGCTGGAGGATGTTGCAGGCAGCAGAACGTTCTCCTTGGCGTCTCCAGACTCTGTCACATGTGCTCAGTGAGAACCTGCTTTCATCTGTGAAGAGCACAGGGCGCCAGTGGCAAATTTGCCAATTATGGTGTTCTCTGGCAAATGCCAAACGTCCTGCACGGTGTTGGGCTGTAAGCACAACCCCCACCTGTGGGCGTCGGGCCCTCATACCACCCTCATGGAGCCTGTTTCTGATCGTTTGAGTAGACATATACACATTTGTGGCTTGCTGGAGGTCATTTTGCAGGGCTCTGGCAGTGCTCTTCCTGTTCCTCCTTGCACAAAGGCGGAGGTAGCGGTCCTGCTGCTGGGTTGTTGCCCTCCTACGGCCTCCTCCACGTCTCCTGATGTACTGGCCTGTCTCCTGGTAGCGCCTCCATGCTCTGGACACTACGCTGACAGACACAGCAAACCTTCTTGCCACAGCTCGCATTGATGTGCCATCCTGGATGAGCTGCACTACCTGAGCCACTTGTGTGGGTTGTAGACTCCCTCTCATGCTACAACTAGAGTGAAATCACAGCCAGATTTCAAAAGTGACCAAAAACATTAGCCAGAAAGCATAGGAGCTGAGAAGTGGTCTGTGGTCACCAACTGCAGAACAATCCTTTATTGGGGGTGTCCTGCTAATTGCCTATAATTCCCACCTGTTGTCTATTCCATTTGCACAAAAGCATGTGAAATTGATTGTCAACCAGTGTTGCTTCCAAAGTGGACAGTTTGATTTCACAGAAGTGTGATTGACTTGGAGTTACATTGTGTTGTTTAAGTGTTCCCTTTATTTTTTTGAGCAGTGTATATATATATATATATATATATATATATATATATGTGTGGACAAAGGATGAGGCGGTAGAGAGCGACCAAAGGTGCCGAATAAATGCTAAAAGCAGAGTGGTGATATAAAAAATGTGTACAAATTTATTGCAGTGGGACGCACTATACAAAACTGGTTATAAAAACATACAAGCTCATATAAAAACCTATTTATATGACCCATATAAAAAAATACAATTAAAAAGATTAATAAAATTTAAAAAAGAAAAGAAAGGAGCATGGTGACATAAAACTATATGTATTACTTAAAAAACTTTGAAGTATCACTTTAGCACAGAGGGTAAAAAATACTTAAAAAGTTTAAAAAGCACAAAAAGAAATAAAGGCGTTCAAAAGGATATTTTTTACCCTCTGTGCTAAAGTGATACTTCAAAGTTTTTTAAGTAATACATATAGTTTTATGTCACCATGCTCCTTTCTTTTATTTTTTAAATATATATATATATATATATATATATATATATAAAATGTAAGTGCCTCCCCAGCCAATGACCTCACCGCACGTCACTGGTGCAGAGAGAGTTAAATTTGGGTGGGTTATTTTGTTTCTGTGCAGGGTAAATACTGGCTGCTTTATTTCTACACTGCAATGTAGATTTGTTTGAACACACCACACCCAAATCTAACTCTGTATGTTATATCTGCCCCCCCTGCAGTGCACATGGTTTTGCCCAACTGCTAACAAATTTGCTGCTGCGATCAACTCTGAATTACCCCCAATGTGCAAGTTGAAGATAGGAGAATTTATAATGGTCTGAAACACCATATGTTTCTTTCAAGTGTGCGAAGGATATGAAATGACCCCCTGGGTTTAAAACTTGGGAAATACTGTGGAGCCCCTTTAATTTGAGTCTATGGAAATGTGTATATTGCAAACCAAGGATAAATTAGAGATTACCCCAGAGAGGGATCCATTTAGAGTTTTGTGGGTTTTTACCCAGCTTCTTATTCGTTGCCCACCAGGCATTAGAAGTGTCCTTAAAAAATGGGTTAGAGTAAATCTCTGAAGGTAGATTTGCTTTGGCCGTATGTAGGAGTGCTCCAGGAGCATAAGGCGAAAGCAATGCACGGTCCAGGTCATAAGAAGTGTAGGTACTTGTTTCCAGCAACCAGTCCAAAATATATCTGAACAGTAAAGCACAGGAATAATGTAGCAAATCTAGAAAACCCCATTCCCCATCCGCCTTTGGCAACTGGAGTTTTTACAAGAAGAAAAAAGAAGAAAAGGGCTGTATTATTGGTGCACGCAGGAGGATTGGGCCTAATTATCACATCCCCCTATATTATATTAAAATTTAACTTTTATTCATATCTATTAAAAAATGGTGTGAAAATGGTTACACACAAGCTAGGAGTGTAGGCGAAACATAGAGGTTAAAATAATACAGACAAACATAAAAGTGCAATAAGATATAATAAAGGTGATTTTGAGATTAAAAAGTGTGTCCGCGTGTTTATTCTAATGTCTAGATGTATATAATGTATCACTCCTAAATTGGATTGTTATTTAATTATTTGTCCAGTCAATGAATAATTTCTGAAAAGGGCATTGGAAGGTATAGATATTAATAATATTAGTATCTTTGGTATAGATTAGTGATAATCATCACAATATCAATATGAGTATGAATTTTCTGAGTAGCTGAAAACATTGTATCCTAAATATTTCTGTGTGTTTATTACAGAGTGTATTCTGAAACATTTGTTGCAGTCCTCACTGCTCAATTGTATCACAGGTGTTTCATGACATTTTTAAGCTTGTCAAATATAGATGTCTTTTCTCAGCTTCACATAATTGCCTGTTATTTCTTGTGTCGTTTCAAAAAAATCTGTTAGCTAGTGCAATGCTGCTTATTGTTTCACTGAGTCACTATCTATTACGTAACACTGCAGCTCTATGTAGTTAATAAGCCACTGTGTTTGTTTACAGAATGTATTCTGAAACATTTGTTGCAGTCACCACTGCTAAATTACATCATAGATGTCTCATAACAATCTTAGACTTGTCTTATACATATGCACTGTATCCCTTCTCAATTCCACATGATTATCTGTTATTACTCATAACATTCTTATAGGCCCTACACACTGGCCGATTTTTTTGAAAGATATGAACGATCTCGTTCATAAATGATCGAGAACTCGTTCATATCTTTCAGTGTGGAGGCTCCAGCGATGAACGATGATTATCAGCTCTAGAAAGCTGTAGCTCTCCTTAACAGACAGTGATTTATTGAAACAACAAATAGTACCGCACTAGTTCATAGATTTTCTGAAACTATATAAGAAATAGATAATTATGTGGAGTTGAGAAGGGATATACTGCATCTATATATGATAAGTTAATAGTATTAGTGCAAAGCAGCTGGTAGATGACTATCAACTACAGAGAGCTGTAGTCCTATTTGATAGTTAGTGATTCAGGGGTAGATGTATTAACCTGTAGAAGGCATAAGGAAGTGATAATCCAGTGTTAAGTGCAAGGTGATACTGCACCAGCCAATCAACTCCTAACTGTTAATTTACATATTGGAGCTGATTGGCTGGCGTGTTTATCACCTTGCATTTTTCACTGGTTTATCACTTCCTTATGCCTTCTCCAAGTTAATACATCTGCCCCTCAGTGAGATAACGAACAGCACTGCACTAATTAAAAGATTTTCTGAAACAACATCAGTAATAACAGATAATCATGTGGAATTGAGAAGGGATACAGTGCATATGTATAAGACAAGTCTAAGAATGTTATGAGACATCTATGATGTAATTTAGCAGTGGTGACTGCAACAAATGTTTCAGAATACATTCTGTAAACAAACACAGTGGCTTATTAACTACATAGAGCTGCAGTGTTACGTAATAGATAGTGACTCAGAAACAATAAGCAGCATTGCACTAGCTAATAGATTTTTTTGAAACGACACAAGAAATAACAGGCAATTATGTGAAGCTGAGAAAAGACACATCTATATTTGACAAGCTTAAAAATGTCATGAAACACCTGTGATACAATTGAGCAGTGAGGACTGCAACAAATGTTTCAGAATACACTCTGTAATAAACACACAGAAATATTTAGGATACAATGTTTTCAGCCACTCAGAAAATTCATACTGATGCCATGTGGTGTATATAAGCCGCAATAATAAAAATAATTTTTATTTGAAACCGATTCTATTAGTGGAAATCAATTAAAAGATTGTTCTGTATAGTAACTCAGTGAGATGTTGGGTGGTGATACATAATTTATTGGTTTAATATATACTATCACTTGGGAAGATATCATGGTTGTTTAGGAATAAAGGAGTTTGCCTTTTGGTGTCACCAGTCCTTAATAATGAGGGTGCCTTCCTTCTAGGGACAAATAGTGTGACACCAGAATATTATAATAAATCGTTAAATATATGACAATATGTCACCCATATAACATACTGTGATGACAATTTAATACACTCAAATTTGACTTTGAATAATCTGAAGGTGTCACCAGTCCCAGATAAAGAAGACGTTTTCCTTCTAGGGATAATAATAGTGTGTACACCTTTATATCATAATTGAGTGTTATATGCTACAATAGTGAGAACATCTGGATATTACAATAAAGTGTCACACACCTAACAATCTATTACTGGAATTCTATCCAATTACATATATTGGAATTGATCTTGACTAGCTTTAAGGTGTCAACATTCCCTAATAAAGAAGGTGTTTCCCTTCTAGGGATAGAGATAATATATATATTTGAACATCAGAGTGGTAGATATTATTAATACCTGACAGAGTGTTACATGCTAGACAACATATTATGCATATTTAATGTGATAATATACTGTGGTGATCTTTCAGTATATTTAAGCTGATTCTGAACAGCCTTAACGAGTCAACAGCTTCTATTAAAAAAAGATGTCTCCCTCTTTGGGATAATAACAAAATGTACATCTGAGTATTATAACAGAGTGTTGTATACTTAGCAGTATACCACCTTTACTTGTCTCATATTGATATTGTGACGATTATCACTAATCTATACCAAAGATACTAATATTATTAATATCTATACCTTCCAATGCCCTTTACAGAAATTATTCATTGACTGGACAAATAATTAAATAACAATCCAATTTAGGAGTGATACATTATATACATCTAGACCAGGCTTTTTCAACCAGTGTGCCGCGACTATTTGCAAGGTGTGCCGCGGAGCCAGAGCAGCTTCCTGCACCTTCAGAGTGAACTGTTGGCCCAGGCTCTACTTAGAGGATCAGTCGTGCTCCAGCCGTGACCTTTGCCTTGAAAACGGTGTGATATCATAGGTCACGGCCGCCGCATCTCACCACCCAGCCAGCCCACCTGCCTGTATACACATCTTCCAGTTCCTGCCTGCATACACAGCTTTCCTTGCCAGCCCACATCCACACCTGCCCGACCACCCGCTGCTCAGTATTCGCAGAACTCCACTATGAACAACCCCCGCCACTGAGGGACGGGAGGAGGACAGCTGATAATAATATTTGTTATTTTATTTCTCCTGTGGGGAACAATGGGATTTCAATAGGATTTATGTGGGGAGAATAAAAATGTATGGATTTATGGGGGGAACAATGTAATGATTCATGTGGGGAGCAATAGGATTTATTTGGGGAGAAATGTGATTGATTTATGTGTGGAGCAATAGGATTTATGTAGGGAGCAACATGATTTATGTGGGGAGCAATGTGATTTTTTTTTCTGTGTAGGCCAATGTATGTGTGGATTTTTTTTTTACTGTGAGGGCCAATGTGTGTTTTTTTTTTTTCTGTGGTGAACTGATGGTGTGCCTTGGCAATTTTAAAATATTGTTTGGTGTGCCACGAGTAAAAAAAGGTTGAAAATCACTGATTTAGATGTTTGGATATTAATGCATTATGATGTTATAGAGGTACTATATAGATCAGTGTTTTTTAAGAACTGTGCCATGGCACACTAGTGTGCCCTGAGCAGTTCCCAGGTGTAGAAGCAGAGCCAGGCCCATCAGTGTTTTGCCGCTACTGAGGCCCTGGAACGATAAATACTGGTAGATTTAGTGGTTGCAGAGCCAGTTCTAATTTTGGGCCCGGGCAGTGTTGGGCTCTTCTGGCTTTATCAGATGTGGCTAAGGCGTTACCTATGGAGAAGCTGTGACATAACATCCTAGGACACGCAACTGCACCATTCATTACCATTATATTTGAGTGTGCCTTGGCAATATTTAAATCTTGTTCACTGTGCCGCGAGTTGTAAAAGGTTGAAAATCTCTGATCTAGACATTAGAATAAACACGCGGACACACTTTTTAATCTCAAAATCACCTTAATTATATCTTATTGCACTTTTATGTTTGTCTGTATTATTTTAACCTCTATGTTTCGCCTACACTCCTAGCTTGTGTGTAACCATTTTCACACCATTTTTTAATAGATATGAATAAAAGTTAAATTTTAATATAATATAGGGGGATGTGATAATTAGGCCCAATCCTCCTGTGTGCACCAATAATACAGCCCTTTTCTTCTTTTTTCTTCTTGGGTTTACTATAGCTGTAGTTGGTAGCACCCCCATAGTGAATGGTAGTTACCAATAATCTTATAGGGGTCTTGCTATGGAACTTATGTTCCAAATCTCGATCTGACAAAAAGAGTGAGTGTGCAGATACAATACCGTTGTGCTACTGGAGTTTTTGCTTGGAAATCCTCAAAGTTTTTTACTTCCATATAAATCTCTGGAAAATCGAATACAGCTCCCCGATGTCTTTCAGAGTAAGTCTAATTGGCAATGTTTGCATGCAGTATGTGAGTTTGGGCAGAAGCATAGCTTTTACAATCTCCATTCTGCCCAGTAAAGGTAAAGGAAGATCTTTCCAATTCTCCAGAGACTTAGCAAAGTGAGTAATCAACGGGGCATAATTAAGGTTGTACAGAGTGGATAATAGGATTTTAATACCTACCGGTAAATCCTTTTCTCCTAGTCCGTAGAGGATGCTGGGGACTCCAAAAGGACCATGGGGTATAGACGGGATCCGCAGGAGCTTGGGCACACTAAAAAGACTTTGACTGGGTGTGAACTGGCTCCTCCCTCTATGCCACTCCCCCAGACCTCAGTTATAGGAACTGTGCCCAGGAGAGACGGACATTTCGAGGAAAGGATTTTTGTTAAACTAAAGGCAAGAAACATACCAGCCCACACCACAAACATACCGTACAACCGGAGTAGCAGGAAACCAGATAACAGTATGAACTAACAACAGCAACAAGCTGAACATAACTGATACACAAACTTCGTGTATCTGAAAATAACCAGTATCAATACAACTGCAAGGAACAGTCCGCACTGGAATGGGCGCCCAGCATCCTCTACGGTCTAGGAGAAAAGGATTTACCGGTAGGTATTAAAATCCTATTTTCTCTTACGTCCTAGAGGATGCTGGGGACTCCAAAAGGACCATGGGGTCTATACCAAAGCTCCAGATCGGGCGGGAGAGTGCGGACGACTCTGCAGCACCGATTGAGCAAACATGAGGTCCTCATCAGCCAGGGTATCAAACTTGTAGAACTTAGCAAAAGTGTTTGAACCCGACCACTTAGCTGCTCGGCAAAGTTGAAGTGCCGAGACCCCTCGGGGAGCCGCCCAAGTTGAGCCCACCTTCCTGGTAGAATGGGCCTTTACTGACTTCGGCAACGGTAGCCCAACCGAAGAATGAGCTTGCTGAATCGTATTACAAATCCAGCGTGCAATAGTTTGCTTGGAAGCAGGATTTCCAATCTTGTTGGAAGCATACAGGACAAACAGAGCCTCTGTTTTCCTAGTAAGAGCCGTTCTAGCGACATAAATTTTCAAAGCTCTTACAACGTCAAGAGATTTTGGGACCGCTACAGCATCTGTAGCCACAGGTACCACAATAGGTTGGTTTATGTGAAACGAAGAAACCACCTTCGGCAGAAATTGTTGACGAGTCCTCAATTCTGCTCTATCCGAATGGAAGATCAAATATGGACTCTTGTGAGACAAAGCCGCCAACTCGGACACTCGTCTGGCAGACGCCATATCCAAAAGCATGACCACTTTCCAAGTGAGAAACTTTAACTCAACCTTACGCAAAGGTTTAAACCAGTGAGACATAAGAAACTGCAACACCACTTCAAGATCCCACGGCGCCACGGGTGGCACAAATGGAGGATGGATATGCAGCACTCCCTTCACGAAAGTCTGAACCTCAGGAAGTATGGCCAATTCCTTTTGAAAGAAAATAGATAAAGCTGAAATCTGCACTTTGATGGAACCCAATTTCAGGCCTGCATCGACGCCTGCCTGCAAAAAATGGAGAAAACGACCCAAGTGAAACTCCTCCGCAGGAGCTGCTTTGGTTTCACACCACGACACATACTTTCTCCAAATACGGTGATGTTTCGCCGTCACCTCTTTCCTAGTTTTAAGGAGAGTGCGGATGACCTCCCCGGGAATACCTTTCCGAGCTAAGATTTGGCGCTCAACTTCCACGCCATCAAACGCAGCCGCGGTAAGTCCTGAAATACGCATGGCCCCTGCAGTAACAGGTCCTTTCTTAGAGGAAGCGGCCAAGGATCTTCTACTAGTAACTCCTGAAGATCCGGATACCAGGCCCTCCGTGGCCAATCTGGAACGACTAGTATTGCCTGAACCCCTGTTCGTTGTACGATTCTCAGCACCTTTGGAATGAGAGGAAGCGGAGGGAACACATACACCGACCTAAACACCCATGGAGTTACTAGGTCGTCCACTGCACTGGCTTGGGGATCCCTTGACCTGGAACAATACCTCGGAAGCTTCTTGTTGAGGCGCGACGCCATCATGTCTATTAGAGGAATTCTCCAACGTCTTGTCACTTCTGCGAATACCTCTTGATGAAGAGCCCACTCTCCCGGATGGAGGTCGTGTCTGCTGAGGAAGTCTGCTTCCCAGTTGTCCACGCCCGGGAGGAAGACTGCTGACAGAGCGCTCACGTGCTGTTCTGCCCAGTGGAGAATTTTTGTGGCTTCCGCCATCGCCGCCCTGCTCCTTGTTCCGCCTTGCCGTTTACGTACACCACCGCTGTTATGTTGTCCGATTGGATCAAAACAGGGAGACCCTGAAGAAGGTTCTTCGCTTGCAGCAGGCCGTTGTAAATGGCTCTTAACTCGAGAACATTTATGTGGAGAAAAGCTTCCTGGCTTGACCACTTTCCCTGGAAATTTCTTCCTTGCGTGACCGCGCCCCAACCTCGGAGACTTGCATCCGTTGTCAGCAGGACCCAGTCCTGGATTCCGAATCGGCGTCCCTCTAGGAGGCGGGAGCCCACAGGAGAGAGATCCTGGCCCTGGAAGATAGACTTATTTTCCGGTGCATGTGCAGGTGAGACCCGGACCATTTGTTTAGCAGATCCCACTGAAACACCCGGGCATGAAACCTGCCAAACGGAATGGCATTGTAAGCCGCCACCATCTTCCCTAGCACCAGAGTGCATTGATGAATCGACACACTGGTCGGCCTCAGAAGATCCCTGAACATGGACTGGATTTCCAGAGCTTTGTCCTCCGGAAGAAATACTCTCTGTCGTTCCGTGTCTAGGATCATACCCAGAAAGCACAGCCGAGTGGCCGGGATCAACTGAGACTTTGGCAAATTTAGAATCCAACCGTGATGCCGCAGAACCGACAGGGAGAGATCCACATTTCTCAACAACTGGTCCTTGGACCTCGCCTTTATCAGGAGATCGTCCAAGTACGGGATAATTGTGACCCCTTGCTTACAAAGGAGCACCATCATCTCCGCCATTACCATGGTGAAAACCCTTGGGGCCGTGGAAAGCCCAAACGGCAACGCCTGAAATTGGTAATGACAATCCTGTACCGCAAACCTCTGGAAGGCTTGAAGAGGAGGGTATATCGGGATGTGCAAGTAAGCATCCTTTATGTCAACTGACGCCATAAAATCCCCCCCTTCGAGACTGGAGATCACCGCTCGAAGAGACTGCATCTTGAACACTTTCAAGTATGGATTGAGGGATTTTAGGTTCAGAATCAGTCTGACCGAGCCGTCCGGCATCGGTACAACAAAGAGGCTCGAATAGAACCCTTCCCCCCGTTGAGACGGGGGAACCGGCACCACGACCCTCTGTTGACACAACTTTTGTATCGCATCCCTTACCACCTCTCTTTCGGGAAGGGAAACCGGCAAGGCCGACACGAAAATCCGGCTGTGGGGCATCTCCTGAAACTCCAGTCTGTATCCCTGAGACACTATGTCTAAGACCCAAGGATCCAGGGCCGACTGAACCCAGACCTGACAGAAGTATCGGAGACGGCTCCCCACCGGTAGGGACTCCTGCAGGGGAGCCCGTGTCATGCGGTGGACTTGGTAGTGGCGGGGGAGGACTTTTGGTCCTGGGCGCCTGACACTGCAGGCGGCTTCTTTCCCCTTCCTCTACCCTTTGAAGCGAGGAAGGACAAGCCCTTACCTCTTTTGTATTTATTAGGCCGAAAGGACTGCATCTGCTGATGGGGTGCCTTTTTCTGTTGTGTGGGAACATAGGGAAGAAAAGATGACTTACCCGCAGTAGCGGTAGACACCAGGTCAGCCAGGCCGTCACCAAACAAGACACTACCTTTAAAGGGGAGAGCTTCCATATTCTTTTTGGAGTCGGCATCAGCATTCCATTGATGAATCCACAGCGCCCTCCTGGACGAAATCGCCATGGAATTGGCTCTTGATCCCAAGAGGCCAACATCCCTCGCCGCATCCTTTAGGTAATCTGCAGCGTTCTTGATATAACCAAGAGTTAAAAGAATATTATCCTTATCAAGGGTATCCATATCAGAAGCCAAATTTTCAGCCCACTTAGCAATAGCACTACTCACCCATACCGACGCCACAGCAGGTCTGAGCAAAGCACCAGTATTAACGAAAATGGACTTCAATGTCGTCTCCAGCTTGCGATCCGCCGGATCCTTGAGAGCAGTGGTGTCAGGAGACGGAAGCGTCACCTTCTTGGACAATCGCGAGAGCCTTGTCCACATTGGGAGACGACTCCCATTTTTCCCTGTCGTCAGAGGGGAAAGGATATGCCATCAAAATTATTTTAGGAATCTGCCACCGTTTTTCAGGCGACTCCCAAGCCTTTTCACAAAGCGCATTCATTTCATGAGAGGGGGGTAATTTTACCTCAGGCCTTTTCCCTTTAAATAAACAAACTCTTGTGTCAGGAACGGTAGGTTCCTCAGATATATGTAAAATGTCTTTAATGGCTATAATCATGTACTGAATACTTTTGACAACCCGTGGATGCAAAGAAGCCTCATTAAAAAATCGACATCGGAATCAGAGTCCGAGTCGGTACCTGTATCTGCCATCTGGGTAAAAGAACGCTTTTGTGACCCCGAGACTGTCTGCACCTGAGACAAAGCGTCCTCCACGGATTTTCTCCATGATTGTGTCTGAGAATCAGATTTATCCAGTCTCTTAGATAATAAAGCCACATTTGCATTCAGTGTACTCAGCATAGTCATCCAATCAGCAGTCGGCTGTGCCGACAGAGTCATACTTCAATCCCCCTCTGCACCCCCATGAACTTCCTGCGGGGAGGAACACCCAGGCTCAGACATGTCGACACAGAGTACCGACACACCCACACTAGCCACAAACACGGGGACAGACCCACAGGGAAGCCCGTAGAGAGGAACACAGAGGGATTATGCCAGCTCACACCCCAGCGCCCATACACTAAAATAAATAGTATATGTGATCAGCGCTGTCTAAAAGTTTATGAAAGCATCACATTTCTGTGCCCCCCCCCCCCCTCCCCCCCCCCTCGTTTTTTCCTCCCTGTCACTTGCGGGGGCTTGGAGGTCCGGGCCAGCGTCTCTTCAGCACTGCAGAGATAGAGAAAAATGGCGCTGGTGAGCAATGTGCGGCTAAGCCCCGCCCCTTCCCGGTGCGCTGTAACCCACTCGAATTCAAATATTTTACACTTGTGGGGGTACTCTATACGGTATCCGGACCCCATATAATCCGTTTTGCCCCGCCACCGACCTCAGTAACTTGCTGCCCAGGGTGCTCCCCCCCAGCGCCCTGCACCCTGTGAGTGCCGTTGGTGAATTGTGTGGGAGCACGGAGCGCAGCGCTACCGCTGCGCTGTACCTCGTTACTGAAGTCTTCTGCCGTCCTGAATTCTTCGGTTCTTCTAATACTCACCCGGCTTCTTTCTTCTGGCTTCTGTGAGGGGAGTGACGGCGCGGCTCCAGGAACAAGCAGCTAGGCGAACCAAGTGATCGAACCCTCTGGAGCTAATGGTGTCCAGTAGCCTAAGAAGCAGAGCCCTTAACTAAGAAGAAGTGGGTCTGACTTCTCTCCCCTCAGTCCCACGATGCAGGGAGCCTGTAGCCAGCAGGTCTCCCTGAAATTAAAAAACCTAACAAAAGTCTTTCTAGAGAAACTCAGTAGAGCTCCCCTAGTGTGTGTCCAGTCACTCCTGGGCACAAAGTCTAACTGAGGTCTGGGGGAGGGGCATAGAGGGAGGAGCCAGTTCACACCCAGTCAAAGTCTTTTTAGTGTGCCCAAGCTCCTGCGGATCCCGGCTATACCCCATGGTCCTTTTGGAGTCCCCGAGAATATAATGAGGTATAAAAGTCTTGTAAGACTGAGGACGTTTGTGTATTATTCGAAGATAAAGATTTTCAGCGGATGGATAGTGGATGAGGAACGTTGCCCCTTTAAGAGATTTGATAAGATCTTACTGGATTTATTACCAAATTTATATAACCTATAGTCCTTCCTAAAGGAGTAATTAGCCTCAAGCTTGGCAAACAAAGCATCAAACATTATCGTCGCAGCAGTATATTCCAGCTTAGTACTCTGGGAGGGAGAATGTTTGAAATTATTAAAAGCATTTGTAAGGGTTCGTTTGTGCATTGATATAATCTGTCAGTAAGGCCTTCTTTGTTACTTTTGAGTGGGCAATAATATTACCCCGAATCATAGCTTTAGAAGCCTGCCAGTATAGAAGGGGGTTCGTGTCCTGTATAGCAGAGATTTGAAAAACAAAATCATCCCAACTATCCTGAACCTTCTGCCGTAAATTAGGGAATGTAGCAAGTGTAGGGGGGCACCGCCAAGAAATAACATTTTTCTGTGATGGAGTTACTTGAAGTTCCACCCATATTACAGCATGGTCTGATAGGTAAATAGATTCAATATCCGAGTGTACATTTTTAGCCAGGAGAAATTTAGATCCAAGGATATAATCTATATGTGACAATGTACCCCTCGCTGCAGACAAGTAAGTAAAGTCACGTTCAGTCGGGTGCATAACTCTCCAAATGTCTAAGAGCTGTAATTTCTTGCCAGAGAAGGTATCCCCAGTTTAGGAGGGTTACCCCCCTGTTCTCTCTGGAATTATTTATCCAGATATTTGGAGGAGATAATATACCAATCTCCGCATAAAATAAATCGGAGAGCCTGCTAAAGGCGTGAGCATGGTGAGAATGGATTGTAGAAAACACTTGCTATAGACATTGCAGAGCGTGTATATTTGGTTACTATACATAATCTGGCATACAACCCATCTACCCTTTGCATCTGCAGAAACAAACTTAATATCAATAGGCAGTTGTAGTTTGGCCAAGATGACCACACCTCTAGCCTTCTTAGAGAATGAAGCAGACGCTAGTACCCTCCAACCCAGCGCGTTTAGTCTCTGAACATCTGGGGATAAGAGGTGAGTCTCCTGCAGGAACACTCAATTTATGTGCAGTTTCTGTAAATAAATGAGTGTTTTTTTCCGTTTCTGTGGGGAGTCCATGCCTCCCTTGTTCCAACGACCCACTTTAAGAGAAGACATCTAGCCAGAAGAGAAGGAGAATAGTACCAGCATGTATAAAAAAAAATCATTCTATACCAGGGAGAGGGGGACAGTAAGGGTCCAAAGTCTCATCATCCAATAGGAAAAGGGGGGAGGGGGGGGGGGGGGAGGGAGACAACAAATATAGAGAAACATACAAAAAGAACTGTAAGAACCATAGAAAAGGCACCTTTCGCAAAGCGACATTCCGGTAGTGTGACCCAAATATAACTTCTATACAGCAACTAACACGTACAATCCCGTCAACCACCCCAAATAACAGTAAAGAAGCCACCAGCAGGTGGTACAATTCCTGAGGAAAAAATATTGACCGCTACTCGACTATCCCATAAAACAATACACGGATCCCAAGGGAAACACAGGTAAACAGAATAACGCCTAACAATTATATCTCGATGAGTATAAGTGAATGATATTTTATACAAAATAGCATGTAATCTATATCTCTACAGTTTGGATATATGCCAAAGTATGTGGAGAAGACACACAATTTGTCATGTTGCTAACATGTGACTGGAAGCAAAAAATCTAGAAGCAAGAAGACATGATATATATCCTAATGAGACAGCATCTAGAATACCGGGAACCGTGAGTATAAACAAACATATAAACTAGTAACGGGAGAAGCCAATTACAGAAGCAGCAGAATAATTTGCAAGAGAATAAAGGTACATCACAATGCCTGAGTTAAGGAGTTGTAATTATTCCTGAAACTTGGAGTCTTCCGCCTGCATGTGAAGAAAGGCTTCCGCGTCCTGTACCGAAAGAAAGTCCTGGAAAAGAATTGTCCCTGTAGATCAGTGACGGGCGGTGGGGTGAGGCAGAGCCTTTCCTGTCATACTATCGTTTGTGCAAGAGTTTTGACTGTATAAAATATATGAAAAATACAAAGAATATGTTTGAAATATCTTCTTTGCATTATTCTAATAATTTTATAGCCAAAACTCTGGAGTAAAAAATCTATGGCTGGTGAGGCAGTGCCTCACCTGGCTAACTTTTCCATACCTCTCTGATCAAAACTCACCAAATTTCCAGGAGTTTATACTGCTGCACCGGTGTATAATGTTCAGAAGTACGCTTTGGCTCATATATTGCATGTAAATCTGGCACTGGTGCCAGCCAGTGCCTCCTGAGCTATTTGGCTCACCGCACGTCCCTGCTGTAGATACGCAGTCTTGCAGGGTATAACAACGCAAACTTTTGACGGTCCTGGATGAGCCTGGAACAAAGCGGGGAGAATTCTTTCTTTTGTCAGTTCTGCAGAATAGTCTTGGAAAATCAGAAAGTTGTGACCCTCCCAAGTAAGATTAGTGTTTACGAGAAGCGTGCCAAAGTATCTCCTTGCGAAGGTAATTCAAAACTTTAAAAATCACAATACGTGGTCTACTGCCCTCTTGTGACCGATACGGGCCAAGGCGATGAGCTCTCTCAATGACAATATCAGCACATTCATTCTGTACATTCAATAAAGCCGGGAGGGTGTCACGAACAAAAATCAATAACTCCAAACCTTTCACAGCTTCAGGTAAGCCTATAACACGCAAGTTATGTCTTCTGGCTCTGTTTTCCAGTTCATCAGTCTTGTTATGTAGGTGATAGCAAACTTTAGTTCATTCTCACAGCCTTCTTAAGATTGGCAATATCAGCAAAACATTCCCCCATTCTGTGTTCCGTAGTCGTAAGTCTGTGAGAAAGCTGGGATAGCTGCCTGTTTATGTCAGCAGTCTGCTCCTTTAAGAGCGGTTCCACTGTTTCCCTAATGGCACTGACCATAGCTGTGTAAGTAATAGGTGCCTCTGTCTGCTGAAGCACAGCATTGGGCCGTGGGGAAGCACTCCCTTCAGATACAGTATGAGAGAGAGGGAGAAGGGGATCTGCCCTAAGGTGTCAGTGGTGGAGAGACATGGTGAGGGTGAAGCAGCGGGGAGACCTGCGGTGCAGACAGAGACTCACACGCTGCTGCCGCCGCCATTTTGGCTTCAGTGCGGCGCCGCTCCTTATCTTTCTGGCTCTTGTTGCGGGGCATGAGGGGAGTCAGGAAGCGCTCCATATACCAGGGGCTGTCACTGGCACTGTAGGGACCCAGCCGTCTGATCGCGGGAGGCTTAGAGCAGTCAGTAAGGCACAAATAAGCGGGGGGCTTAGCGGAGCTTCTCTCTTCAGCTGCCTTCCATGCGGCACCCGGAACCGGAAGTCCATATGACTTTCTATGTACAAGTAAGTGGCTGAAGAACAATTCTCAAGGCTTTTTAGAAACAAAATATCTCATACTTTTCTCATAAGTGCTTTATCCATGCAGTTCTATAACCGTGCAGTCCATAATTCTCCAACTGCGCAGTGATATAACATATTAAAATAAGATTTTACTCACCGGTAAATCTATTTCTCGTAGTCCGTAGTGGATGCTGGGAACTCCGTAAGGACCATGGGGAATAGCGGCTCCGCAGGAGACTGGGCACAACTAAAGAAAGCTTTAGGTCACCTGGTGTGCACTGGCTCCTCCCACTATGACCCTCCTCCAAGCCTCAGTTAGGACACTGTGCCCGGACGAGCTCACATAATAAGGAAGGATTTTGAATCCCGGGTAAGACTCATACCAGCCACACCAATCACACCGTATAACTCGTGATACTATACCCAGTTAACAGTATGAATATAACTGAGCCTCTCAACAGATGGCTCAACAATAACCCTTTAGTTAGGCAATAACTATATACAAGTATTGCAGACAATCCGCACTTGGGATGGGCGCCCAGCATCCACTACGGACTACGAGAAATAGATTTACCGGTGAGTAAAATCTTATTTTCTCTGACGTCCTAGTGGATGCTGGGAACTCCGTAAGGACCATGGGGATTATACCAAAGCTCCCAAACGGGCGGGAGAGTGCGGATGACTCTGCAGCACCGAATGAGAGAACTCCAGGTCCTCCTCAGCCAGGGTATCAATTTTGTAGAATTTAGCAAACGTGTTTGCCCCTGACCAAGTTGCAGCTCGGCAAAGTTGGAAAGCCGAGACCCCTCGGGCAGCTGCCCAAGGTGAGCCCACCTTCCTTGTGGAATGGGCTTTTACAGATTTTGGCTGCGGTAGTCCAGCCGCAGAATGCGCCAGCTGAATTGTGCTACAAATCCAGCGAGCAATAGTCTGCTTAGAAGCAGGAGCACCCAGTTTGCTGGGTGCATACAGGATAAACAGCGAGTCAGTTCTCCTGACTCTAGCCGTCCTGGAAACATAATTTTTCAAGGCCCTGACTACGTCCAGTAACTTGGAATCCTCCAAGTCCCTAGTAGCCGCAGGCACTACAATAGGTTGGTTCAAGTGAAAAACTGATATCACCTTAGGGAGAAACTGGGGACGAGTCCTCACTTCTGCCCTATCCATATGGAAAATCAGATAAGGACTTTTATATGACAAAGCCGCCAATTCTGATACACGCCTGGTCGAAGCCAAGGCCAATAACATGACCACTTTCCGCGTGAGATATTTTAGATCCACGGTTTTTAGTGGCTCACACCAATGTGATTTTAAGAAACTCAACACCACGTTGAGAACCCAAGGTGCCACTGGAGGCACAACCGGGGGCTGAATATGCAGCACTCCTTTTACAATGTCTGAACTTCAGGTACTGAAGCTAGTTCTTTCTGGAAGAAAATCGACAGAGCCGAGATCTGTACCTTAATGGAGCCTAATTTTAGGCCCATAGACACTCCTGCTGGTAGGAAATGCAGAAATCGACCTAGTTGAAATTCCTCTGTTGGGGCCTTTTTTGGCCTCACACCAAGCAACATATTTTCGCCATATGCGGTGATAATGTTTTGCAGTTACATCTTTCCTGGCTTGAATCAGCGTAGGAATGACTTCCTCCGGAATGCCCTTTTCCTTTAGGATCCGGCGTTCAACCGCCATGCCGTCAAAACGTAGCCGCGGTAAGTCTTGGAACAGCAGGGCCCCTGCTGCCGCAGGTCCTGTCTGAGCGGCAGAGGCCATGGGTCCTCTGATATAATTTCTTGAAGTTCTGGGTACCAAGCTCTTCTTGGCCAATCCGGAACCACGAGTATCGTTCTTACTCCTCGCGTTCCTATTATTCTCAGTACCTTTTGTATGAGAGGCAGAGGGGGGAACACATAAACCGACTGGAACACCCACGGTGTTACCATCGCGTCCACAGCTATCGCCTGAGGGTCCTTTGACCTGGCGCAATATCTTTTATAGCTTTTTGTTGAAGCGGGACGCCATCATGTCCACCTGTGGCCTTTCCCAATGGTGTACAATCCTTTGGAAGACTTCTGGATGAAATCCCCACTCTCCCGGGTGGAGGTCGTGTCCGCTGAGAAGATCTGCTTCCCAGTCGTCCACTCCGGGAATGAACACTGCTGACAGTGTTAACACATGATTTTCCGCCCATCGGAGAATCCTTGTGGCTTCTGCGATCGCCATCCTGCTTCTTGTGCCGCCCCGTTGGTTTACATGGGCGACTGCCGTGATGTTGTCTGATTGGATCAGTACCGGCTGGTTTTGAAGCAGAGGCCTTGCCTGACTCAGGGCATTGTAATGACTTGACCAAGTCCCTGGAAGTTTTTTTTCCCTGTGTGACTGCCCCCCAGCCTCAAAGGCTGGCATCCATGGTCACTAGGACCTAGTCCTGTATGCCGAACCTGCGGCCCTCTTGAAGATGGGCACTCTGCAGCCACCACAGTAGAGATACCCTGGTCCTTGAAGACAGGGTTATCAGCCGATGCATCTGAAGCTGTGATCCGGACCACTTGTCCAACAGGTCCCACTGAAAAGTTCTTGCATGGAACCTGCCGAATGGGATTGCTTCGTAGGAAGCTACCATTTTTTCCCAGGACTCGCGTGCAATGATGCACCGATACCTGTTTTGGCTTCAGGAGGTCTCTGACTAGAGATGACAGCTCCTTGGCTTTCTCCTCCGGGAGAAACACTTATTTCTGTTCTGTGTCCAGAACCATCCCCAGGAACAGTAGACGTGTCGTAGGAACCAGCTGTGACTTTGGACTGTTTAGAATCCAACCGTGCTGTTGTAGCACTTTCCAAAATAGTGCTACCCCGACTAGCAACTGCTCCTTGGACCTTGCCCTTATAAGGAGATTGTCCAAGTACGGGATAATTAAAACTCCCTTTTTTCGAAGGAGTATCATAATTTCGGCCATTACCTTGGTAAACACCCTCGGTGCCATGTACAGTCCAAACGGCAGTGTCTGGACTTGGTAATGGTAATCCTGTACCACAAATCTGAGGTACTCCTGGCGAGGATGGTAAATGGGGACATGCAGGTAAGCATCCTTGATGTCCCGGGATCCCATGTAATCCCCCTCGTCCAGGCTTGCAATAACCGCCCTGAGCGATTCCATCTTGAACTTGAATTTTTTTATGTATGTGTTCAAGGATTTTAAATATAAATTGGGTCACACCGAACCATGCGGTTTCGGTACCCCAAACCGTGTGGAATAGTAACCCCGTCCTTGTTGAAGTAGGGGCACCTTGAGTATTACCTGCTGGGAATACAGCTTATTAATTGCCTCTAGCGCAGCCTCCCTGCCTGAGGGAGTTGTCGGTAAGGCATATTTGAGGAAACGGCGGGGGGGAGACATCTCGAATTCCAGCTTGTACCCCTGAAATACTACTTGAATGAAACAGGGATCCACCTGTGAGCGAGCCCACTGATCGCTGAAATTTTTGAGACGGCCCCCCACCGTACCTGGCTACACCTGTGGAGCCCCCGCGTCATGCTGTGGACTCAGAGGAAGCGAGAGAAGAATTTTGATTCTGGGAACAGGCTGACTGGTGCAGCTTTTTCCCTCTTCCCATGTCTCTGTACAGAAAGGAAGCGCCTTTGACCCGCTTGCTTTTCTGAAGCCGAAAGGACTGTACCTGATAATACAGTGCTTTCTTAGTCTGTGAGGAAACCTGAGGTAATGGATACGAGGTCCCAGAGACCATCCCCAAATAATTCCTCACCCCTATAAGGCAGAGTCTCTATGCGCCTTTTAAAGGCAGCATCACCTGTCCAGTGACAGGTCTCTAATACCCTCCTGACAGAATGGACATTACATTCATTTTGGATGCCAGCCGGCAAAATATCCCTCTGTGCATCCCTCATATATAAGACGACGTCTTTAATATGTTCTCATGTTTGACAGGGTCACCGACCACGCTGCAGCAGCACGATCTGCAGGTCTCAGTCTAGTACCTGAGTGTGTAACTACAGACTTCAGGATAGCCCCTGCTTTTTATCAACAGGTACCTTCAAAGTGGCCGTTCCTAAAACGGCAGTGCCACCTTTTTTGACAACCGTGTGAGCGCCTTATCCATCCTAGGGGATATCTCCCAGCGTAACTTATCCTCTGGCAGGAAAGGGTACGCCTTCAGTAACTTTTTAGAAATTACCAGTTTCTTATCGGGGGGAACCCACGCTTTTCACACACTTCATTCATTCATCTGATGGGGGAACAAAACACTGCCTGCTTTTTCTCCCCAAACATAAAACCCTTTTTTAGTGGTACTTGGGTTAATGTCAGAAATGTGTAACACATTTTTTATTGCCGGGATCAAGTCACGGATGTTCCTAGTGGATTGTGTATATGTCTCAACCTTGTCGACACTGGAGTCAGACTCCGTGTCGACATCTGTGTCTGCCATCTGAGTGAGCGGGCGTTTTTGAGCCCCTGATGGCCTTTGAGACGCCTGGGCAGGCGCGGACTGAGAAGCCGGCTGTCCCACAGCTGTTACGTCATCCACCCTTTTATGTAAGGAGTTGACACTGTCGGTTAATACCTTTCACCTAACCATCCACTCTGGTGTCGGCCCCACAGGGGGCGACATCACATTTATCGGCATCTGCTCCGTCACCATATAAGCCTCCTCATTAAACATGTCGACACAGCTGTACCGACACACCACACACACACAGGGAATGCTCTGACTGAGGACAGGACCCCACAAAGCCCTTTGGGGAGACAGAGAGAGAGTATGCCAGCACACACCAGAGCGCTATATAATGTGGGGATTAACACTATAACTGAGTGAAATTTCCCCAATAGCTGCTTGTATATATAATATTGCGCCTAAATTTAGTGCCCCCCCTCTCTTTTTAACCCTTTGAGCCTGAAAACTACAGGGGAGAGCCTGGGGAGCTTTCTTCCAGCTGCACTGTGAAGAGAAAATGGCGCCAGTGTGTCTGAGGGAGATAGCTCCGCCCCTTTTTCGCTGACTTTTCTCCCGCTTTTTTCTGGATTCTGGCAGGGGTATTTACCACATATATAGCCTCTGGGGCTATATATTGTGGTATTTTTGCCAGCCAAGGTGTTTTTATTGCTGCTCAGGGCGCCCCCCCCCCAAGCGCCCTGCACCCTCAGTGACCGGAGTGTGAAGTGTGTATGAGGAGCAATGGCGCACAGCTGCAGTGCTGTGCGCTACCTTGGTGAAGACTGATGTCTTCTGCCGCCGATTTTCCGGACCTCTTCTTGCTTCTGGCTCTGTAAGGGGGACGGCGGCGCGGCTCCGGGACCGAACACCAAGGCTGGGCCTGCGGTCGATCCCTCTGGAGCTAATGGTGTCCAGTAGCCTAAGAAGCCCAAGCTGGCTGCAAGCAGGCAGGTTCGCTTCTTCTCCCCTTAGTCCCTCGCTGCAGTGAGCCTGTTGCCAGCAGGTCTCACTGAAAATAAAAAACCTAATTCTATACTTTCTTTCTAGAAGCTCAGGAGAGCCCCTAGTGTGCATCCAACCTCGGCCGGGCACAAAATCTAACTGAGGCTTGGAGGAGGGTCATAGTGGGAGGAGCCAGTGCACACCAGGTGACCTAAAGCTTTCTTTAGTTGTGCCCAGTCTCCTGCGGAGCCGCTATTCCCCATGGTCCTTACGGAGTTCCCAGCATCCACTAGGACGTCAGAGAAAACACATTATTAATCATGCATTTACAATACATGGCGCCAAGTGCCAATTCTGGGGTCTGGTGGTGGCAGCATAGTAGCCGCCCACTGTGCAGTGGGTGGAGTCAATAACAGGTGGTTACTGACTGTAAGCGGAAATACCCTAATTGGCCAGGTCCTGTGAGACCTAAACTCCATTCTGTGACGTGGGATGCGAGGCGGTGAGGGCTTTCGGAACCATCCGGTCACAGAAATTGTTGGCAGGACTGGGACATGTTATTCCCCTTTGACACAGAAACTGAAATTACCGGGTGAAGCAGTTCTACCCGGTAATTTCATGAAAAACATGGGTCCTTTTTCTGTGCGAAAGGGTCAACACGGGTTCAAATTCTTGGGACTTCGACCCTGGAAATTACCCGGGTTGACCCTTTCACACAGGCAAAACACCTGTGTTGATCTGCAAATTACTGGGTCAAAACTCTCGACCCGGTTATTTGCTTGTCTGTGTGAAAGGGGGTTCTGGCAGGTCCCAGCAAAACTACCAGGGACTTTCAGACAATTCTACCTGAAAGTGGTATAACAAAGGTTTTACTAATTAACAATTCCTGATATCATAATGGCACAAAAATTGGAACATTTCAAAGTCCAAAAATAAGTCCTATGTTAAAAATCTTGGTAGGTATTTACCCCCATATACTGCACTCACCGGCCGCTCACTCCCTGCAGCACATACATTGCACTCACCGGCCGCTCACTCACCGCAGCACATACACTGCACTCACCGGCCGCTCACTCACCGCAGCACATACACTGCACTCACCGGCCGCTCACTCACCGCAGCACATACACTGCACTCACCGGCCGCTCACTCACCGCAGCACATACACTGCACTCACCGGCCGCTCACTCACCGCAGCACATACACTGCACTCACCGGCCGCTCACTCACCGCAGCACATACACTGCACTCACCGGCCGCTCACTCACCGCAGCACATACACTGCACTCACCGGCCGCTCACTCACCGCAGCACATACACTGCACTCACCGGCCGCTCACTCACCGCAGCACATACACTGCACTCACCGGCCGCTCACTCACCACAGCACATACACTGCACTCACCGTCCGCTCACTCACCGCAGCACATACACTGCACTCACCGTCCGCGCACTCACCGCAGCACATACACTGCACTCACCGGCCGCTCACTCACAGCAGCACATACACTGCACTCACCGGCCGCTCACTCACCGCAGCACATACACTGCACTCACCGGCCGCTCACTCACCGCAGCACATACACTGCACTCACCGCAGCACATACACTGCACTCACCGGCCGCTCACCCACCGCAGCACATATACTGCACTCACCGGCCGCCCACTCACCGCAGCCCATACTCTGCACTCACCAGCCGTTCATTCACCGCAGCCCATACACTGCACTCACTGACCGCTCTCTCACCGCAGCATAGTCACCTACTCATCACCTCCTTCCCGGCGGCACACACACAGTAGCACCAGTCGCTCACACACAACCCCACTCCCGCAGCACAGTTACCCACTAATCTCCTCCCCCCGGCGGCACATACACTGCAATCACCGGCCGCTCACCCTCTCATGCAGCACATAGCCACCTGCTCACCCCCTTCCCCCGGCTGCACATACAGAGTAGTCACCGGCCACTCACCCCACCCAGCAGCACAGTCACCCGTGGCGCTCACCTCCTCCCCACGGTGGCGCAGCTGCATACACAGAAGTCACCTGCCGCTCGCCCGCAGTACACAGCCGCCCGCTCACCTCCTCTCTCCCCCCCCCCACAGTCACATACACAGGAGTCACCTGCCACCTGCCCGCAGTACACAGCCACCAAGCCGCCCTGCCCGCAGTACACAGCCGCTCGCTCACCTCCTCCCCCTAAGTCGCTGGCATCAATCACCATTCACTTGACAGGTTGTGATTGGCTGCAACGGAGCGCGTCCCTGGGTACCCACCCGTTTTTTTAAAGTGAGTCACCTGTCCTCAAAACACAGTAAAATACGCGCTATAGCGCGTTTTTGCGATCACTGAAGGAGGACTGGTAAATAATTACTTGAAGCCACAAATATATTCTTTGGGCTAGAAAGCAAGAAAAAAAACAAAAAACAGGATGTTATAGCAGCCATCACTGTTCGTAGCAAAATGCAGCACAATGGGGGTCATTCCGAGTTGATTGCTCGCTAGCTACTTTTAGCAGCCGTGCAAATGCATAGTCGCCGCCCACAGGGGAGTGTATTTTTACTTTGCAAGTGTGCGAACGCGTGTGCAGCCGAGCGGGACGAAAAAGTTTTTTGCAGTTTCTGAGTAGCTCTGGACTTACTCAGCACTTGTGATCACTTCAGTCTTTTTGGTCCCGGATTTGACGTCAGCACCCGCCCTGCAAACGCTTGGAAACGCCTGCGTTTTTCCAAACACGCCCAGAAAACGGTCAGTTGACACCCACAAATGCCCTCTTCCTGTCAATCTCCTTGCGATCGGCTGTGCGAATGGATTCTTCGTTAAATCCATCGCCCAGCAATGATCCGCTTTGTACCCGTACGATGCGCGTGTGCATTGCGGTGCATACGCATGTGCAGTAGTAACCTGTTCGCTGCGCTGCGAAAAACAGCAGCGAGCAATCAACTCGGAATGACCCCCAATGATCGGGTCTGGTGCTACTGGCTGTAGTAAACATGGTGGTTTCAGGGTAGGAAAAATAAGAATTTACTTACCGATAATTCTATTTCTCGTAGTCCGTAGTGGATGCTGGGGACTCCGTCAGGACCATGGGGATAGCGGCTCCGCAGGAGACAGGGCACAAAAATAAAGCTTTAGGATTAGGTGGTGTGTACTGGCTCCTCCCCCTATGACCCTCCTCCAAGCCTCAGTTAGGATACTGTGCCCGGACGAGCGTACACAATAAGGAAGGATATTGAATCCCGGGTAAGACTCATACCAGCCACACCAATTACACCGTACAACCTGTGATCTGAACCCAGTTAACAGTATGACAAACGTAGGAGCCTCTGAACAGACGGCTCACAACAATAACAACCCGAATTTGTTTGTAACAATAACTATGTACAAGTATTGCAGACAATCCGCACTTGGGATGGGCGCCCAGCATCCACTACGGACTACGAGAAATAGAATTATCGGTAAGTAAATTCTTATTTTCTCTAACGTCCTAAGTGGATGCTGGGGACTCCGTCAGGACCATGGGGATTATACCAAAGCTCCCAAACGGGCGGGAGAGTGCGGATGACTCTGCAGCACCGAATGAGAGAACTCAAGGTCCTCCTCAGCCAGGGTATCAAATTTGTAGAATTTTGCAAACGTGTTTGCCCCTGACCAAGTAGCAGCTCGGCAGAGTTGTAATGCCGAGACCCCCCCGGGCAGCCGCCCAGGATGAGCCCACTTTCCTTGTGGAATGGGCCTTGACAGATTTAGGTTGTGGCAAGCCTGCCACAGAATGTGCAAGTTGAATTGTGCTACAAATCCAACGAGCAATCGTCTGCTTAGAAGCAGGAGCACCCATCTTGTTGGGTGCATACAATATAAACAGTGAGTCAGACTTTCTGACTCCCGCCGTTCTTGAAATATATATATTTTCAATGCCCGGACCACGTCCAACAACTTGGAATCCTCCAAATCGTTAGTAGCCGCAGGCACCACAATAGGCTGGTTCAGGTGAAACGCTGACACCACCTTAGGCAGAAAATAAGGACGCGTCCGCAGTTCTGCCCTGTCCGTATGGAAAATCAGATATGGGCTCTTATATGATAAAGCCGCCAATTCTGATACTCTCCTGGCTGAAGCCAGGGCCAGTAGCATGGTTACTTTCCATGTAAGATACTTCAACTCCACCGATTTGAGCGGCTCAAACCAATGGGATTTGAGAAAATCCAAGACTACATTAAGATCCCACGGTGCCACTGGGGGCACAACCGGGGGCTGTATATGTAGTACTCCTTTTACAAAAGTCTGGACTTCAGGAACTGAAGCCAATTCTTTCTGGAAGAAAATCGACAGGGCCGAAATTTGAACCTTAATGGACCCCAATTTGAGGCCCATAGACAATCCTGTTTGCAGGAAATGTAGGAATCGACCCAGTTGAAATTCCTCCGTGGGGGCCTTCCTGGCCTCACACCACGCAACATATTTTCTCCAAATGCGGTGATAATGTTGTGCAGTCACCTCCTTCCTGGCTTTTACCAGTGTAGGAATGACCTCTTCCGGAATGCCTTTTTCCCTTAGAATTCGGCGTTCAACCGCCATGCCGTCAAACGCAGCCGCGGTAAGTCTTGGAATAGACACGGTCCCTGCTGAAGCAGGTCCCGTCTTAGAGGTAGAGGCCACGGATCCTCCGTGAGCATCTCTTGAAGTTCCGGGTACCAAGTTCTTCTTGGCCAATCCGGAGCCACTAGTATCGTTCTTACTCCCTTTTGCCGTATAATTCTCAGTACTTTTGGTATGAGAGGCAGAGGAGGGAACACATACACTGACTGGAACACCCACGGTGTTACCAGAGCGTCCACAGCTATTGCCTGAGGGTCTCTTGACCTGGCGCAGTACCTGTCCAGTTTTTTGTTGAGGCAGGACGCCATCATATCCACCATTGGTTTTTCCCAACGGTTCACAATCATGTGGAAGACTTCTGGATGAAGTCCCCACTCTCCCGGGTATAGATCGTGTCTGCTGAGGAAGTCTGCTTCCCAGTTGTCCACTCCCGGAATGAATACTGCTGACAGTGCTATCACATGATCTTCCGCCCAGCGAAGAATCCTTGCAGCTTCTGCCATTGCTGTCCTGCTTCTTGTGCCGCCCTGTCTGTTTACGTGGGCGACTGCCGTGATGTTGTCCGACTGGATCAACACCGGCTGACCCTGAAGCAGGGGTTTTGCCAGACTTAGAGCATTGTAAATCGCTCTTAGCTCCAGTATATTTATGTGAAGAGACATCTCCAGGCTTGACCATACTCCCTGGAAGTTTCTTCCCTGTGTGACCGCTCCCCAGCCTCTCAGACTGGCATCCGTGGTCACCAGGACCCAGTCCTGTATGCCGAATCTGCGGCCCTCTAACAGATGAGCACTCTGCAACCACCACAGAAGAGACACCCTTGTCCGTGGCGATAAGGTTATCCGCTGATGCATCTGCAGATGTGATCCGGACCATTTGTCCAGCAGATCCCACTGAAAAGTTCGTGCGTGGAATCTGCCGAATGGAATCGCTTCGTAAGAAGCCACCATCTTTCCCAGGACTCTTGTGCATTGATGCACAGACACTTTCCCTGGTTTTAGGAGGTTCCTGACAAGTTCGGATAACTCCCTGGCTTTCTCCTCCGGAAGAAACACCTTTTTCTGAACCGTGTCCAGAATCATTCCCAGGAACAGCAGACGTGTCGTCGGGGTCAACTGAGATTTTGGAAAATTCAGAATCCACCCGTGTTGTTGCAGCACTAGTTGGGTTAGTGCTACTCCGTCCTCCAGCTGTTCTCTGGACCTTGCCCTTATCAGGAGATCGTCCAAGTAAGGGATAATTAATACGCCTCTTCTTCGCAGAAGAATCATCATTTCGGCCATTACCTTGGTAAAGACCCGAGGTGCCGTGGACAATCCAAACGGCAGCGTCTGAAACTGATAATGACAGTTTTGCACCACGAACCTGAGGTACCCTTGATGTGAAGGGCAAATTGGGACATGCAGGTAAGCATCCTTTATGTCCAGGGACACCATAAAGTCCCCTTCTTCCAGATTCGCTATCACTGCTCTGAGTGACTCCATCTTGAACTTGAATTTTTGTATGTACAGGTTCAAAGATTTCAGATTTAGAATAGGTCTTACCGAGCCGTCCGGCTTCGGTACCACAAATAGCGTGGAGTAATACCCCTTTCCCTGTTGTAGGAGGGGTACCTTGACTATCACCTGCTGAGAAAACAGCTTGTGAATGGCTTCCAATACCGTCGCCCTGTCTGAGGGAGACGTTGGCAAAGCAGACTTTAGGAACCTGCGAGGGGGAGACTTCTCGAATTCCAACCTGTAACCCTGAGATACTACCTGCAGGATCCAGGGGTCCACCTGTGAGCAAGCCCACTGTGCGCTGAAATTCTTGAGTCGACCCCCCACCGCTCCTGAGTCCGCTTGTAAGGCCCCAGCGTCATGCTGAGGGCTTTGCAGAACCCTGGGAGGGCTTCTGTTCCTGGGCAGGGGCTGCTTGCTGCCCTCTCTTACCCCTTCCTCTGCCCCGAGGCAGATATGACTGTCCTTTTGTCCGCTTGTTCTTATAGGACCGAAAGGACTGCGGCTGAAAAGACGGTGTCTTTTTCTGTTGGGAGGGGGTCTGAGGTAAAAAGGTGGATTTTCCGGCAGTTGCCGTGGCCACCAGATCCGATAGACCGACGCCAAATAATTCCTCCCCTTTATACGTCAATACTTCCATATGTCGTTTGGAATCCGTATCACCTGACCACTGTCGCGTCCATAAACTCCTTCTGGCAGATATGGACATCGCATTTACTCTCGATGCCAGAGTGCAAATATCTCTCTGAGCATCTCGCATATAAAGGAAAGCATCCTTTAATTGCTCTATAGTCAATAAAATACTGTCCCTATCCAGGGTATCAATATTTTCAGTCAGGGAATCCAACCAGACGACCCCAGCACTGCACATCCAGGCTGAGGCGATGGCTGGTCGCAGTATAACACCAGTATGTGTGTATATACTTTTTAGGGTAGTTTCCAGTCTCCTATCAGCTGGATCCCTGAGGGCGGCCGTATCAGGAGACGGTAACGCCACTTGTTTTGATAAGCGTGTGAGCGCCTTATCCACCCTAGGGGGTGTTTCCCAGCGCGCCCTAACCTCTGGCGGGAAAGGGTATAATGCTAATAACTTTTTTGAAATTAGCACTTTTCTATCTGGGTTAACCCACGCTTCATCACATACATCATTTAATTCCTCTGATTCAGGAAAAACTACAGGTAGTTTTTTCACCCCCCACATAATACCCCTTTTTGTGGTACTTGCAGTATCAGAGATATGCAAAGCCTCCTTCATTGCCGTGATCATATAACGTGTGGCCCTACTTGAAAATACGTTTGTTTCATCACCGTCGACACTAGATTCAGTGTCTGTGTCGACCGACTGAGGTAAAGGGCGCTTTACAGCCCCTGACGGTGTCTGAGACGCCTGGGCAGGTACTAACTGGTTTGCCGGCCGTCTCATGTCGTCAACTGATTTTTGTAATGTGCTGACATTATCACGTAATTCCATAAACAAAGCCATCCATTCCGGTGTCGACTCCCTGGGGGGTGACATCACCATTATCGGCAATTGCTCTGCCTCCACACCAACATCGTCCTCATACATGTCGACACACACGTACCGACACACAGCAGACACACAGGGAATGCTCTTATCGAAGACAGGACCCCACTAGCCCTTTGGGGAGACAGAGGGAGAGTTTGCCAGCACACACCCAAGCGCTATAATATATATGGGAACAACCTTATATAAGTGTTGTTCCTTATAGCAGCTTAAATATATCAAAATATCGCCAAAAAATGCCCCCCCTCTCTGTTTTACCCTGTTTCTGTAGTGCAGTGCAGGGGAGAGTCCTGGGAGCCTTCCTCACAGCGGAGCTGAGCAGGAAAATGGCGCTGTGTGCTGAGGAGAATAAGCCCCGCCCCCTATTTCGGCGGGCTTTTCTCCCGGAGTTTTAGATATCTGGCATGGGTTAAATACATACATATAGCCTCAATGGCTATATGTGATGTATTCTTTTGCCATAAAGGTATTAAATATTGCTGCCCAGGGCGCCCCCAGCAGCGCCCTGCACCCTCCGTGACCGCTTGGTGTGAAGTGTGTGACAACAATGGCGCACAGCTGCAGTGCTGTGCGCTACCTTCATGAAGACTGAAGAGCCTTCTGCCGCCTGTTTCCGGACCTTCAATCTTCAGCATCTGTAAGGGGGGTCGGCGGCGCGGCTCCGGGACGAACCCCAGGGTGAGACCTGTGTTCCGACTCCCTCTGGAGCTAATGGTGTCCAGTAGCCTAAGAATCCAATCCATCCTGCACGCAAGTGAGTTGAAATTCTCTCCCCTAAGTCCCTCGATGCAGTGAGCCTGTTGCCAGCAGGACTCACTGAAAATAAAAAACCTAAAAACTTTTTCTAAGCAGCTCTTTAGGAGAGCCACCTAGATTGCACCCTGCTCGGACGGGCACAAAAACCTAACTGAGGCTTGGAGGAGGGTCATAGGGGGAGGAGCCAGTACACACCACCTAATCCTAAAGCTTTATTTTTGTGCCCTGTCTCCTGCGGAGCCGCTATTCCCCATGGTCCTGACGGAGTCCCCAGCATCCACTTAGGACGTTAGAGAAAGATGCAACGTCTGCATGATGTATGGATGAATTAGCCAGAGATGCGAGTTAAAGGTGGGAGATGGAGTAACCATGGTGTGGGAGGTAGCAATCATTTGTGTTCCTTCTCAAGGTGGAAATCAATAGTGTCATTTGGGCCAAAGAGTGCTAACGTGTTCTGTTACTATCTGTAACTTCTGTTAAAAAGTATTAAATTACCTCCCCAGCTTATTACAGAGCATTAATGCAAAATATTACTCCTCTGTGGTCCAACATTTAGTCAGATGTCTGACAGAGTCTGGTAATATACACTTCTATGGTAGTCTACTGTCAATAGACAAGCTGTATAATAAAAGCCAGCTTCAGCTAAAGCTAGGAGAGCATCCCTGTAGTGCGAGAAACATTGGAGGGTACTCCTCAATACAGACATCATTGTTGGGCTGCAGTTGAAGCATTATAGCTACAACCAGTGGAATGCTGGACCCTAAGAAAGTAGTATTCTGCATTCAGATTTGACTTATGCAGCTACAACCAAAACTGAGTGTTTCGTCCGGTGAGGAGAACAGTTCTAAATGTATTCCAAGTATACCAAATCTGTTTTAACAAAAACTTTGTTACTTAGACTGCTATTTCTCAATTTATAAATAAGGGAAGAACTAGGATAATTTTTATTGTCTTAGATACAACAAACATTACAGCAATTTTTGTTTGTTTGTTTTGTCTTTTGTGTTCCCCATAACACCACATTAAACAACAAGCAGCAGATCACCCCATCTATTGGAGGATATGAATGTAAATTGGGCTGATCTCTAAATTTCTCTTTTCACTTGAAAAGGTCACAAAACTGGAACAATCTCTGACATGGTTTACACGGATTTAAAACTTTGACTTAGATACCCCATACACACCTACCTGTACTTAACAGGTTCTTTAGCCTTAGTCTTACCTGCGTTCCAAGTGCTGTACAGGCAACTGGATGTAAAAAGGAGTTTGATCACTTTTCTCTATTTTCATATAATCTTTATTTAAAACAGATGGTTTATGATCCAAACAAATAGACCATACGTAAAATGGAAGAGGGCACCAGCCCAGGTTTATGGAACAGTGTACAATACAAACACATCTTGGGATCCATCACATTGCTCAAAGGTAATGTGGATATTGATGCTATAGCAGAATTTATCCATATCTTTTTTGCTGTCATAACTATTGGACAGCATATGTTATTGTACACAACTGCAATGATTGGTATACAAGTGCATGGGCAGTGCAATATTTTTTAAGTAAATGTTAATGATTTGAAAAGAATAAGATAGTAAAGGGAAAGCAAAAAATTAGGCAATAAATAAAATTAAAAAAAATTACACATTTAATGTAAAGCTTTCTGATGCAAAATTAACAGGTTACAGCTAATTAAGCATCTCTGAAAATATATTTTATTAACAATGCATAACTGACAAATATTATATTATTTAATCTTTCTGATGCAGCTTGCCATTCTCTCTCTCCCCCAAAGGAGAGATAGTGTGGTGGTAGGGTAGTGTCTGCACTGTGCCCTCTGCTGGTAGACAACAGAACTGTCCAACATTAGGCTATAACATTTCAGCGTACAGCTGGGCCATCAACTTGGTACATCTTCCCCACCTCAATATCCTTTCCTTCCTCGAAAACGTGCTCTGTTGTCCAACTAAAAAATAAACGTGACTTCAGTCAGTGTAAAGACATCAACCTAAGATACCATAAGACAGAATAGCAAAACTTGTAGACTTGTAGTAGTCATCAAGAAAGAAGGTATGCACAGTGTTTCTCCTTAACTATCCCAAAGTCACAGATTTTCAGAACATAGTTGACAATGGTCAATGTCAGTAATTAGCCAATTTGTGCTCGTAGCACACCAAGGAGAAAGGGCATTATATAAAATGTAAAATGTAGCTTTATGACATTTATATGATGTAGCCATTTTCTTTCCTGTCCAGCCCCCTGATGCACTAGAAAGAGTCTGGGATACTCGACAATCAGCTAGACCTCTGATGTCCCTTTACCAAACCAACGGCAGATACTTTTTGTTTTGATGGGACTGATTTCCTTGCATCTTTTGCTCATGCACGTGTACAAAAGAAGCTATGCGTTTAGCAACACTCCAATAGCTCAAATGTTGCTATGTGGCTGTGATAATAGGGAGGCTTAGCATACATGCCAAGTATAGGCCAAGGTTGTGCAAATGTCATATAGAAATTGTATGCAAAAAATAAGAATTTACTTACCGATAATTCTATTTCTCGGAGTCCGTAGTGGATGCTGGGGTTCCTGAAAGGACCATGGGGAATAGCGGCTCCGCAGGAGACAGGGCACAAAAAGTAAAGCTTTAGGATCAGGTGGTGTGCACTGGCTCCTCCCCCTATGACCCTCCTCCAAGCCTCAGTTAGGATACTGTGCCCGGACGAGCGTACACAATAAGGAAGGATTTATGAATCCCGGGTAAGACTCATACCAGCCACACCAATCACACTGTACAACCTGTGATCTGAACCCAGTTAACAGTATGATAACAGCGGAGCCTCTGAAAGATGGCTCACAACAATAATAACCCGATTTTTGTAACTATGTACAAGTATTGCAGATAATCCGCACTTGGGATGGGCGCCCAGCATCCACTACGGACTCCGAGAAATAGAATTATCGGTAAGTAAATTCTTATTTTCTCTATCGTCCTAGTGGATGCTGGGGTTCCTGAAAGGACCATGGGGATTATACCAAAGCTCCCAAACGGGCGGGAGAGTGCGGATGACTCTGCAGCACCGAATGAGAGAACTCCAGGTCCTCCTTAGCCAGGTTATCAAATTTGTAGGATTTTACAAACGTGTTTGCCCCTGACTAAATAGCCGCTCGGCAAAGTTGTAAAGCCGAGACCCCTCGGGCAGCCGCCCAAGATGAGCCCACCTTCCTTGTGGAATGGGCATTTACATATTTTGGCTGTGGCAGGCCTGCCACAGAATGTGCAAGCTGAATTGTATTACACATCCAACTAGCAAAAGTCTGCTTAGAAGCAAGAGCACCCAGTTTGTTGGGTGCATACAGGATAACAGCAAGTCAGTTTTCCTGACTCCAGCCGTCTTGGAACCTATATTTTCAGGGCCCTGACCACATCTAGCAACTTGGAGTCCTCCAAGTCCCTAGTAGGCGCAAGACACCACAATAAGCTGGTTCAGGTGAAACACTGACACCACCTTAGGGAGAGAACTGGGGACGAGTCCGCAGCTCTGCCCTGTCCGAATGGACAAACAGATATGGGCTTTTTTGAGAAAAAAACCACCAATTTGACACTCGCCTGGTCCAGGCCAGGTCCAAGAGCATGTTCACTTTTCATGTGAGATGCTTCAAATCCACAAATTTGACTGGTTTTAAACCAATGTGTTTTGAGGAATCCCAGAACTACGTTGAGATCCCACAGTGCCACTGGAGGCACAAAGGGGGGTTGTATATGCAATACTCCCTTGACAAACTTCTGGACTTCAGGAACTGAAGCCAATTCTTTCTGGAAGAAAAATCGACAGGGCCGAAATTTGAACCTTAATGGACCCCAATTTGAGGCCCATAGACACTCCTGTTTGCAGGAAATGCAGGAATCGACCGAGTTGAAATTTCCTCGTGGGGCCTTCCTGGCCTCACACCACGCAACATATTTTCGCCACATGTGGTGATAATGTTGTGCGGTCACCTCCTTTCTGGCTTTGACCAGGGTAGGAATGACCTCTTCCTGAATGCCTTTTCCCTTAGGATCCGGCGTTCCACCGCCATGCCGTCAAACGCAGCTGCGGTAAGTCTTGGAACAGACATGGTACTTGCTGAAACAAGTCCCTTCTTAGCGGCAGAGGCCATAAGTCCTCTGTGAGCATCTCTTGAAGTTCCGGGTACCAAGTCCTTCTTGGCCAATCCGGAGCCATGAGTATAGTTCTTACTCCTCTACGTCTTATAATTCTCAGTACCTTAGGTATGAAAAGCAGAGGATGGAACACATACACCGACTGGTACACCCACGGTGTTACCAGAACGTCCACAGCTATTGCCTGAGGGTCTCTTAACCTGGCGCAATACCTGTCCCGTTTTTTGTTCAGACGGGACGCCATCATATCCACCTTTGGTAATTCCCAACGGTTTACAATCATGTGGAAAACTTCCCCATGAAGTTCCCACTCTGCCGGGTGGAGGTCGTGCCTACTGAGGAAGTCTGCTTCCCAGTTTCCATTCCCGGAATGAAACACTGCTGACAGTGCTATCACATGATTTTCCGCCCAGCGAAAAGTCCTTGCAGTTTTTGCCACTGCCCTCCTGCTTCTTGTGCCGCCCTGTCTATTTACGTGGGCGACTGCCGTGATGTTTTATCCCACTGGATCAATACCGGCTGACCTTGAAGCAGAGGTCTTGCTAAGCTTAGAGCATTATAAATTTACCCTTAGCTATATTTATGTGGAGAAAAGTCTCCAGACTTGATCACACTCCCTGGAAATTTTTTCCTTGTGTGACTGCTCCCCAGCCTCTCGGGCTGGCCTCCGTGGTCACCAACATCCAAAACTGAATGCCGAATCTGCGGCCCTCTAGAAGATGAGCACTCTGTAACCACCACAGGAGAGACACCCTTGTCCTTGGATATAGGGTTATCCGCTGATGCATCTGAAAATGCGATCCGGACCATTTGTCCAGCAGATCCCACTGAAAAGTTCTTGCATGAAATCTGCCGACTGGAATTGCTTCGAAGGAAGTCACCATTTTTTTACCATGGCCCTTGTGCAATGATGCACTGATTTTAGGAGGTTCCTGACTAGCTCGGATAACTCCCTGGCTTTCTCTTCCGGGAGAAACACCTTTTTCTGGACTGTGTCCAGAATCATCCCTAAGCACAGGAGACTTGTTGTCGGGATCAGCTGCGATTTTGGAATATTTAGAATCCACCCCTGCTGTTGTAACAGTATCCGAGATAGTGCTACTCCGACCTCCAACTGTTCCCTGGACTTTGCCCTTATCAGGAGATCGTCCAAGTAAGGGATAATTAAGACGCCTTTTCTTCGAAGAAGAACCATCATTTCGGCCATTACCTTGGTAAAGACCCGGGGTGCCGTGGACAATCCAAACGGCAGCGTCTGAAACTGATAGTGACAGTTCTGTACCACGAACCTGAGGTACCCTTAGTGATAAGGGCAAATTTGGGACATGGAGGTAAGCATCCCTGATGTCTCGGGACACCATATAGTCCCCTTCTTCCCGGTTCGTTATCACTGCTCTGAGTGACTCCATCTTGATTTGAACATTTGTAAGTGTTCAAAATTTTTTTAGATTTAGAATAGGTCTCACCTAGCCTTCTGGCTTCAGTACCACAATATAGTGTGGAATAATACCCCTTTTCTTGTTGTAGGAGGGGTAATTTAATTATCACCTGCTGGGAATACAGCTCGTGAATTGTTTCCCATACTGCCTCCTTGTCGGAGGGAGACCTTGGTAAAGCAGACTTCAGGAGCCTGCGCAGGGGAAACGTCTCGACATTCCAATCTGTACCCCTGGGATGCTACTTGTAGGATCCAGGGGTCCTGTACGGTCTCAGCGTCATGCTGAGAGCTTGTCAGAAGCGGTGGAACGCTTCTGTTCCTGGGAATGGGCTGCCTGCTGCAGTCTTCTTCCCTTTCCTCTATCCCTGGGCAGATATGACTCTTATAGGGACGAAAGGACTGAAGCTGAAAAGACGGTGTCTTTTTCTGCAGAGATGTGACTTAGGGTAAAAAACGGTGGATTTTCCAGCAGTTGCCGTGGCCACCAGGTCCGATGGACCGACCCCAAATAACTCCTCTTCCTTTATACGGCAATACACCTTTGTGCCGTTTGGAATCTGCATCACCTGACCACTGTCGTGTCCATAAACATCTTCTGGCAGATATGGACATCGCACTTACTCTTGATGCCAGAGTGCAAATATCCCTCTGTGCATCTCGCATATATAGAAATGCATCCTTTAAATGCTCTATAGTCAATAAAATACTGTCCCTGTCAAGGGTATCAATATTTTTAGTCAGGGAATCCGACCAAGCCACCCCAGCTCTGCACATCCAGGCTGAGGCGATCGCTGGTCGCAGTATAACACCAGTATGTGTGTATATACTTTTTATGATATTTTCCAGCCTCCTGTCAGCTGGCTCCTTGAGGACGGCCCTATCTATAGACGGTACCGCCACTTGTTCTGATAAGCGTGTGAGCGCCTTATCCACCCTAAGGGGTGTTTCCCAACGCGCCCTAACTTCTGGCGGGAAAGGGTATACCGCCCATATTTTCTATCGGGGGGAACCCACGCATCATCACACACTTCATTTAATTTATCTGATTCAGGAAAAACTATGGTAGTTTTTTCACATCCCACATAATACCCTCTTTTGTGGTACTTGTAGTATCAGAAATATGTAACACCTCCTTCATTGCCCTTAACGTGTGGCCCTAATAAGGAATACGTTTGTTTATTCACCGTCGACACTGGATTCAGTGTCCCTGTCTGTGTCTGTGTCGACCGACTAAAGTAAACGGGCGTTTTAAAACCCCTGACGGTGTTTTTGAGACGTCTGGACCGTTACTAATTGTTTGTCGGCCGTCTCATGTCGTCAACCGACCTTGCCGCGTGTTGACATTATCACGTAATTCCCTAAATAAGCCATCCATTCCGGTGTCGACTCCCTAGAGAGTGACATCACCATTACAGGTAATTGCTCCGCCTCCTCACCAACATCGTCCTCATACATGTCGACACACACGTACCGACACACAGCACACACACAGGGAATGCTCTGATAGAGGACAGGACCTACTAGCCCCTTGGAGAGACAGAGGGAGAGTTTGCCAGCACACACCAAAAACGCTATAATTATATAGGGACAACCTTATATAAGTGTTTTCCCTTATAGCATCTTTTTTATATATTTCTAACGCCAAATTAGTGCCCCCCCTCTCTGTTTTAACCCTGTTTCTGTAGTGCAGTGCAGGGGAGAGCCTGGGAGCCTTCCCTCCAGCCTTTCTGTGAGGGAAAATGGCGCTGTGTGCTGAGGAGATAGGCCCCGCCCCTTTTTCGGCGGCCTCGTCTCCCGCTCTTAACGGATTCTGGCAGGGGTTAAATATCTCCATATAGCCCCCGGAGGCTATATGTGAGGTATTTTTAGCCAAAAATAGGTTTTCATTGCCTCCCAGGGCGCCCCCCTTCCAGCGCCCTGCACCCTCAGTGACTGCCGTGTGAAGTGTGCTGAGAGGAAATGGCGCACAGCTGCAGTGCTGTGCGCTACCTTAAGAAGACTGAGGAGTCTTCATGCCGCCGATTCTGGACCTTCTTCTTGTTTCAGCATCTGCAAGGGGGCCGGCGGCGAGGCTCCGGTGACCATCCAGGCTGTACCTGTGATCGTCCCTCTGGAGCTAAAGTCCAGTAGCCAAAGAAGCCAATCCATCCTGCACGCAGGTGAGTTCACTTCTTCTCCCCTAAGTCCCTCGTTGCAGTGATCCTGTTGCCAGCAGGACTCACTGTAAAATAAAAAACCTAAGCTAAACTTTTCTAAGCAGCTCTTTAGGAGAGCCACCTAGATTGCACCCTTCTCGGCCGGGCACAAAAATCTAACTGAGGCTTGGAGGAGGGTCATAGGGGGAGGAGCCAGTGCACACCACCTGATCCTAAAGCTTTACTTTTTGTGTCCTGTCTCCTGCGGAGCCGCTATTCCCCATGGTCCTTTCAGGAACCCCAGCATCCACTAGGACGATAGAGAAATAGGATTTTAATTACCTACCGGTAAATCCTTTTCTCGTAGTCCGTAGAGGATACTGGGTATCCATATAGTACCATAGGGTATAGATGGGTCCACTAGGAGCCTTGGGCACTTTAAGAATTTGATAGTGTGTGCTGGCTCCTCCCTCTAGACTCAGTCTAGGAAACTGTGCCCGAGGAGACAGACATACTTTGAGAGAAGGAAAGATAAGAAAAGTGGTGAGATTACAAATCAGCACACACAGAACAATAGGAAAGCCATGCTAACCAAACTTGAAACATGAACAGCAACAGCTGAACAAACCAGAATACTTTATCAAGTAATAGTGCAGGACGAACGAAGCACCGGGTGGGCCCCCAGTATCCTCTACGGACTACGAGAAAATAATTTACCGGTAGGTAATTAAAATCCTATTTTCTCTTACGTCCTAGAGGATATTGGGAATCCATTTAGTACCATGGGGAAGTACCAAACCTCCCAAACCGGGTAGGAGAGTGCTGAGGTTCCTGCAGAACTGATTGACCAAACTGAAGGTCCTCAGAGGACAAAGCATCGAACTTGTAGAACTTTGCAAACGTGTTCGAACCTGACCAAGTAGCTGCTCGCAGAGCTGTAAAGCTGAGACACCCCGGGCAGCCGCCCAAGAAGAATCCACGACATAGTAGAAAGGGGAATGCACAGACTTTGGAACCGGCAATCCTGCCATGGAATAAGCATGCTGGATAGTGAGCCTGATCCAGCGTGCAATAGACTGCTTTGAAGCAAGACACTCAATTTTATTGGGATCATAGAGAACGAACAGAGTCGGATTTTCTGTGACGAGCTGTACTCTTCAAAGCCCTCACAATATCCAAAGACTCTGAAGTAGCAGAGGTGTCCGTCACACCCGGAACCAAAATAGGTTTGCTTGATGTGAAAAGCGGACACCACCTTAGGAAGAAATTGCTGACGAGTTCTGAATTCAGCTCTGTCCTCATGGAAAATTAAGCAGAGACTCTTGTGAGACAACGCCCCTAGTTCCGACACACGTCGTGCTGAGGCCAAGGCAAATAGTGTGACGGTCTTCCACATAAGATACTTTATGTCGACCTCCTGTAACAGTTCAAACCAGTCCGAATGGAGGAACTGCAGCACCAAATTGAGATCAAAGGTGCAGTGGGAGGCACAAAGGGAGGCTGATGTGCAGAACACCTTTCAAGAACCCCTGGACCTCAGGGAGAGAAGCCAATTGTTTCTGAAAGAAAATAGACCACGCCGAAATCTGGACATAAATTGAGCCTAGGCGTAGGCCCACATCCACTCCCGACTGCAGAAAAAGCAGGAGACGGCCCAGATGAAATTCCACCGCGGAATATTGTCTGCTCTCACAACAAGACATATACGGTGGTAATGTTTAGACGTTACCCCTTTCCTGCCTTGGATCAGGATGACTTTGTCAGGAATCCCTCTCCTGGCTAGAATCAGCTGTTCAACTGCCATGCCATTAAACGTAGCCGCGGTAAGTCTTGATAGACGAACGGGCCCTGTTGCAGAAGATCCTCGCGAAGAGGTAGAGGCCATGGATCTTCGAGGAGCATCTCCAGAAGGTCCGCGTACCAGGCCCTTCTTGGCCAGTCCGGAGCAATGAAATTGCTTGAACCTTTTCCTTTCTTATTCTCTGTAGAATTATTGGGATCAGAGGAAGTGGAGGAAACACGTACACCATCTGGTAGACCCATGAAGTCTTCAGAGTGTCTACCACCACTGCCTGTGGGTCTCTCGATCTGGAACAATACCGCTTGAGCTTCTTGTTGAGAAGAGAGGCCATCATGTCAATCTGTGGATATCCCCACCGACGTGTCATGCACCTGAACACTTACGGGTGAAGGCTCCATTCCCCTGGGTGCAGGTCGTGTCTGCTTCCCAGTTGTCTACTCCTGGTATGAAGACCGCCGACAAAGCCTCTGCATCGGTTCCAGGTGAGATTTTGGTAAGTTCAGAATCCACCCATGATCCAGGAGTAGTCTGGTTGACAGGCAAATGCTGTCCAATAACCGCTCCCTGGATGGTGCCTTTATCAGAAGATCGTCCAGGTATGGAATTATATTCACTCCCTGTTTGCAGAGAAGAAACATCATCTCTGTCATCACCTTGGTGAACACTATCGGTGCCGTGGAGACACCAAATGGCAGGGCATGGAACTGGTAGTGGTAGTACTGCAGTACAAACCATAGATAAGCATGATGAGGCGGTCAGATCGGAATGTGAAGGTACCCATCCTTGATATCTAGAGACACTAGGAATTTCCGCTCCTCCAGACCGGAGATCACCGCTCTCAGAGACTCCATCTTGAATTTGAACACTCGTAACGACTTGAGGTTCAAAATCAGTCTTACCGAACCGTCCGGTTTTGGTTCTACAAACAGGTTGGAATAATATCCCTTGTTTTGTAGATGGGGTGGAACTGGAACAATGACCTGAGTCTGTACCAGTTTTTGAATGGCGCTCTGTAAGGTTATACTTGCTTCCTGTGAAACTGGTAAGCCTGATTTGAAGACTGTGAGGTGGGAGCTCCTAAAACTCCAGTCTGTAGCCCTGGGAAATAAGATCTATGACCCAGGTATCCTGGCATGATGTTGTCCAGATGTGACTGAAAATTTTTAGTCGGGTTCCCACCTGTCAGTCCTCCAGGCATTGCGGTCCACCATCATGCTGAGGGCTTTGAGGAAGCAGGGCTTGAGCTCTGTTCCTGTGAATCGGCAGTTGCTGGTTTCCGTGGTTTACCTCTAGCGCCTCTGGTGGCTGTAAAAGAACCTCTAGTTTTGCCCTTAAACTTGGCAGTCCAAAAGGACTGTAGATTAGGTCCTGAGTAGGCTTTCCTGGCTGCGGGAGCTACAGAAGGAAGATACGTGGACTTACCCGCAGTAGCTTTGGAGATTCATTTGTATAGTTCATCTCCAAATAAGGCCTCTCCTGCGAAGGGTAGGCCTTCCACGCCTTTTCTAGAGTCCGCGTCTGCAGTCCACTGGCGTAGCCATAAGCCTCTGCGTGCTAACACTGCCACAGCAGTGGTGCGTGCATTAAGCAAGCCTATTTCTTTTCTGGCTTCCACAATAAAATTTGCAGAGTCCTGTATATGTTGCAGGAGTAAAACAATCTCCCCCTTAGGCAAGGTACATAACCCTTCAATTAGGTTACCCGACCATTTTGCAATGGCCTTTGTAATCCACCCACATGCTATAGTGGGTCTCTTTGCCACCCCAGCAGCTGTATACAAAGATTGTAGTGTATTCTCAATTCTACGATCAGCCATGTCTTTTAGTGAGACTGCACCAGGGACAGGCATCACAATTTTCCGTGACAGCCTGGATACTGATGCATCCACTATCGGTGGATTTTCCCATTTTTACCTATCCTCAAGAGGAAAGGGAAAAGATGATATTAATCTTTTAGGGATTTGAAATGTCCTATCAGGATTAACTCATGGTTCTTCAAACAGGGTATTTAGTTCCTTTGACACAGGAAAAGTGGCTGAGGATTTATTTTTTATATTAAAATAAGATTCCTCAGTCTCCTCTGTTACCTTATCAGGGATATACAGAACCTCTCTTTGAGAGCCTCTATTCCCTGTGACAGATTATCCTCCCCCACCTCTGAGTCCACCTTCCCCTCCTCCATGTCTGACCCCTCATCATCAGAGTCAGACCGCAGGATATGAGCCAAAAGACGTTTTTGCGGACAAATGGCAGGGGACTGAGATGCTGGTTTGGGTACTGAGTCTCTGTTTATAAACTCAGTCATCGATTTTTCTTAAGTATTGTGTCTCTTTCTCATTGCAGGACAATTTAGTGGAAATATTGGAAACCATACCCCTAATGGAATCCAGCCATGCTGGCTCTGCCCCGCTAGCCTGGGAAGGTACACTGCACTGAGTACACTATAGTGAACCCCCTGGGGAAGAGGAACACTGTGCCTTACATTAAACGCACTCTTTGTCTGACATACTGTGACAGTGACAGCATACACACACAGGAAAAGGTTAAATGCACAATTAACCCACAAAGAGCCCTTGAAGAGAGACACAGAGATAGTCCGGAGCAAGCACACAGCGCCCTTACTGCTAAAGCCAAGCTTAGCCGGGTCGCAAACTAAGTACCCATATTGGGGACTTAGTACACGAATAAGCGCTAGTCTGCTATGACCCCCTGGTACCGCTGAGGTATTCTGGAGTCTCTCCGAAAGAGCTGCGCGTTCCTGTCAGTCAGCGTCTGTGTCCACTGCAGAGGGAAAATGGCGCTGGTGGGCTGCTGGATCCGCTCATAATGAAGCCCCGCCCCTTCAACGGTAATTTTTAGTGCTTAAAATGGAGTCAGTCGCCTTTTAAGTCTGTAATGCCAGTCTGGGTACGGTGTATACCTGTAGTGTACTTAGACTCCGTTCGCTCCCTCAGAAGTGGTGCGTCCACACTGTGTACCGAGTCTAGAGACTCCGCCGCCCCATGTAGAAGCCATGCGTCTCTGTACCCTCATGCTGCTATAATGGCCGGCGACCCGCTAACCGGGAAGCTGGCCTGGTTAGCGGGTCGCCGCTAACCAGGCCAGCGTCCGCTCTTCTTTCTTCTGGCTATGTTAGGGGTGGCGGCGTGCTGCAGGAATGTACGCTTGCCTTGGTGGGGCGTGCGAATAGTTCCCTCAGGAGTTAGTGTCCTGTTAGCGGGGAACGGGACCATTAACCCTTCAAGAGGTTGGATCGTCTCCCACCCCCCCCCCCCCCTAAGTCCCACGAGGCAGACTGAAAATAACAAACAGAAAATAAATGCAGAAAACTCTTCAGGAGCTTTCGGCTCCTCCGGGCACATTTTCTAAACAGAGTCTGGTAGGAGGGGCATAGAGTGCCCAAGGCTCCTAGTGGAGCCGTCTATATCCCATGGTACTAAATGGATTCTAAGTATCCTCTAGGACGTACGAGAAATACCAGTATACATTTAAAATGGGTTCGTTATGGATATCCATGTCGCAAAACTTTTTTTTTTCTTTGTATATTAAAAATTCTGCCAGCTGGATTTACATTATTTGCTATTCTAAACTATAAAACATCTGTGTCCACACTTTTGTGGCATTTGTCCAGTTGTGTTGCAGAAAAATACATAATGTAATTATCATACATTTCCACATCCCTACTGGGTTGATTCAGAGGTGGACATGGTGACTTTATACAAATGCTGTTACAAAGCATCTCCACTGGGTACATACATGTGTATGATTGTGCAATGCCTAAAATGCCCACTTCGAACGCATGTGCCACCATCGATCGCACCATGGCAGGTGCAGATTTTCCCTCTTATTACGGCCTACAATGTTAAAGACTGAGTATCTGTGTACGCAGCCACTTCAGCGGCACTCCTATAACACACCCCATAAGACATTATCTGTTCTTCTGTTTGGTCGCCCCCCAGACTCCACCCAGCATTTTTACAAGTTTATCTGATGCTGTAGTTCTCCATTACAACAGTGCCTTTATACACACTGTGCGACTCTGAATCAGCCCTATACCAGTTGCTTCATTAGGTCATTTGACTTTGTTAATGTAATAGGCTTGACATATATATGTTGTGCAGGGATAACGCATCTCCTAACCAATGCTGCTCCTCGGTTCAGGGCTGCTGTATCTAATGCTAAATCAGACCATGGATGCAGTGACAGTCACTGTATATTTCCCTCCTACAGAGTTTAGTGAGAAGTGTGTGTACAGTAGGTCAGATAGCCAGGCTCCTCGAGTCAATTAAGCAATTAATGTCACGTTCTTGTGAAGATACACACACACATACACTATAAAAAACAAATAAGGAGAGAGAACACAATGTGTAGTGACCACATAGGTGCTGGAAGTTTAGGAAGGAACAGGTCTGGACATGGTCATTTTCCTATACTTACTATTGATCTTTTACACTCAAAAAAGGTGACCTGCAGAGATCTGCAATGGCCTTCCTTCAGGCACTCCTTGGGAGTCTTTCCTTCCTGCAAAAGAGGGCAATGTTTAGTGTAAAATAAGAATTTACTTACCGATAATTCTATTTCTCGGAGTCCGTAGTGGATGCTGGGGTTCCTGAAAGGACCATGGGGAATAGCGGCTCCGCAGGAGACAGGGCACAAAAAGTAAAGCTTTAGGATCAGGTGGTGTGCACTGGCTCCTCCCCCTATGACCCTCCTCCAAGCCTCAGTTAGGTACTGTGCCCGGACGAGCGTACACAATAAGGAAGGATTTATGAATCCCGGGTAAGACTCATACCAGCCACACCAATCACACTGTACAACCTGTGATCTGAACCCAGTTAACAGTATGATAACAGCGGAGCCTCTGAAAAGATGGCTCACAACAATAATAACCCGATTTTTGTAACTATGTACAAGTAATGCAGATAATCCGCACTTGGGATGGGCGCCCAGCATCCACTACGGACTCCGAGAAATAGAATTATCGGTAAGTAAATTCTTATTTTCTCTATCGTCCTAGTGGATGCTGGGGTTCCTGAAAGGACCATGGGGATTATACCAAAGCTCCCAAACGGGCGGGAGAGTGCGGATGACTCTGCAGCACCGAATGAGAGAACTCCAGGTCCTCCTTAGCCAGGGTATCAAATTTGTAGGATTTTACAAACGTGTTTGCCCCTGACTAAATAGCCGCTCGGCAAAGTTGTAAAGCCGAGACCCCTCGGGCAGCCGCCCAAGATGAGCCCACCTTCCTTGTGGAATGGGCATTTACATATTTTGGCTGTGGCAGGCCTGCCACAGAATGTGCAAGCTGAATTGTATTACACATCCAACTAGCAAAAGTCTGCTTAAAAGCAAGAGCACCCAGTTTGTTGGGTGCATACAGGATAACAGCAAGTCAGTTTTCCTGACTCCAGCCGTCCTGGAACCTATATTTTCAGGGCCCTGACCACATCTAGCAACTTGGAGTCCTCCAAGTCCCTAGTAGGCGCAAGACACCACAATAAACTGGTTCAGGTGAAACACTGACACCACCTTAGGGAGAGAACTGGGGACGAGTCCGCAGCTCTGCCCTGTCCGAATGGACAAACAGATATGGGCTTTTTTGAGAAAAAAAACACCAATTTGACACTCGCCTGGTCCAGGCCAGGTCCAAGAGCATGTTCACTTTTCATGTGAGATGCTTCAAATCCACAGATTTGACTGGTTTTAAACCAATGTGTTTTGAGGAATCCCAGAACTACGTTGAGATCCCACAGTGCCACTGGAGGCACAAAAGGGGGTTGTATATGCAATACTCCCTTGACAAACTTCTGGACTTCAGGAACTGAAGCCAATTCTTTCTGGAAGAAAAATCGACAGGGCCGAAATTTGAACCTTAATGGACCCCAATTTGAGGCCCATAGACACTCCTGTTTGCAAGAAATGCAGGAATCGACCGAGTTGAAATTTCTTCGTGGGGCCTTCCTGGCCTCACACCACGCAACATCTTTTCGCCACATGTGGTGATAATGTTGTGCGGTCACCTCCTTTCTGGCTTTGACCAGGGTAGGAATGACCTCTTCCTGAATGCCTTTTCCCTTAGGATCCGGCGTTCCACCGCCATGCCGTCAAACGCAGCTGCGGTAAGTCTTGGAACAGACATGGTACTTGCTGAAACAAGTCCCTTCTTAGCGGCAGAGGCCATAAGTCCTCTGTGAGCATCTCTTGAGGTTCCGGGTACCAAGTCCTTCTTGGCCAATCCGGAGCCATGAGTATAGTTCTTACTCCTCTACGTCTTATAATTCTCAGTACCTTAGGTATGAAAAGCAGAGGATGGAACACATACACCGACTGGTACACCCACGGTGTTACCAGAACGTCCACAGCTATTGCCTGAGGGTCTCTTAACCTGGCGCAATACCTGTCCCGTCTTTTGTTCAGACGGGACGCCATCATGTCCACCTTTGGTAATTCCCAACGGTTTACAATTATGTGGAAAACTTCCCCATGAAGTTCCCACTCTGCCGGGTGGAGGTCGTGCCTACTGAGGAAGTCTGCTTCCCAGTTTCCATTCCCGGAATGAAACACTGCTGACAGTGCTATCACATGATTTTCCGCCCAGCGAAAAGTCCTTGCAGTTTTTGCCACTGCCCTCCTGCTTCTTGTGCCGCCCTGTCTATTTACGTGGGCGACTGCCGTGATGTTTTATCCCACTGGATCAATACCGGCTGACCTTGAAGCAGAGGTCTTGCTAAGCTTAGAGCATTATAAATTTACCCTTAGCTATAATTATGTGGAGAAAAATCTCCAGACTTGATCACACTCCCTGGAAATTTTTTCCTTGTGTGACTGCTCCCCAGCCTCTCGGGCTGGCCTCCGTGGTCACCAACATCCAAAACTGAATGCCGAATCTGCGGCCCTCTAGAAGATGAGCACTCTGTAACCACCACAGGAGAGACACCCTTGTCCTTGGATATAGGGTTATCCGCTGATGCATCTGAAGATGCGATCCGGACCATTTGTCCAGCAGATCCCACTGAAAAGTTCTTGCATGAAATCTGCCGACTGGAATTGCTTCGAAGGAAGTCACCATTTTTTTTACCATGGCCCTTGTGCAATGATGCACTGATTTTAGGAGGTTCCTGACTAGCTCGGATAACTCCCTGGCTTTCTCTTCCGGGAGAAACACCTTTTTCTGGACTGTGTCCAGAATCATCCCTAAGCACAGGAGACTTGTTGTCGGGATCAGCTGCGATTTTGGAATATTTAGAATCCACCCCTGCTGTTGTAACAGTATCCGAGATAGTGCTACTCCGACCTCCAACTGTTCCCTGGACTTTGCCCTTATCAGGAGATCGTCCAAGTAAGGGATAATTAAGACGCCTTTTCTTCGAAGAAGAACCATCATTTCGGCCATTACCTTGGTAAAGACCCGGGGTGCCGTAGACAATCCAAACGGCAGCGTCTGAAACTGATAGTGACCGTTCTGTACCACGAACCTGAGGTACCCTTAGTGATAAGGGCAAATTTGGGACATGGAGGTAAGCATCCCTGATGTCTCGGGACACCAGACAGTCCCCTTCTTCCCGGTTCGTTATCACTGCTCTGAGTGACTCCATCTTGATTTGAACCTTTGTAAGTGTTCAAATTTTTTTAGATTTAGAATAGGTCTCACCTAGCCTTCTGGCTTCAGTACCACAATATAGTGTGGAATAATACCCCTTTTCTTGTTGTAGGAGGGGTAATTTAATTATCACCTGCTGGGAATACAGCTCGTGAATTTTTTCCCATACTGCCTCCTTGTCGGAGGGAGACCTTGGTAAAGCAGACTTCAGGAGCCTGCGCAGGGGAAACGTCTCGACATTCCAAACTGTACCCCTGGGATACTACTTGTAGGATCCAGGGGTCCTGTACGGTCTCAGCGTCATGCTGAGAGCTTGTCAGAAGCGGTGGAACGCTTCTGTTCCTGGGAATGGGCTGCCTGCTGCAGTCTTCTTCCCTTTCCTCTATCCCTGGGCAGATATGACTCTTATAGGGACGAAAGGACTGAAGCTGAAAAGACGGTGTCTTTTTCTGCAGAGATGTGACTTAGGGTAAAAACGGTGGATTTTCCAGCAGTTGCCGTGGCCACCAGGTCCGATGGACCGACCCCAAATAACTCCTCTTCCTTTATACGGCAATACACCTTTGTGCCGTTTGGAATCTGCATCACCTGACCACTGTCGTGTCCATAAACATCTTCTGGCAGATATGGACATCGCACTTACTCTTGATGCCAGAGTGCAAATATCCCTCTGTGCATCTCGCATATATAGAAATACATCCTTTAAATGCTCTATAGTCAATAAAATACTGTCCCTGTCAAGGGTATCAATATTTTTAGTCAGGGAATCCGACCAATCCACCCCAGCTCTGCACATCCAGGCTGAGGCGATCGCTGGTCGCAGTATAACACCAGTATGTGTGTATATACTTTTTATGATATTTTTCCAGCCTCCTGTCAGCTGGCTCCTTGAGGACGGCCCTATCTATGGACGGTACCGCCACTTGTTCTGATAAGCGTGTGAGCGCCTTATCCACCCTAAGGGGTGTTTCCCAACGCGCCCTAACTTCTGGCGGGAAAGGGTATACCGCCCATATTTTCTATCGGGGGGAACCCACGCATCATCACACACTTCATTTAATTTATCTGATTCAGGAAAAACTACGGTAGTTTTTTCACATCCCACATAATACCCTCTTTTGTGGTACTTGTAGTATCAGAAATATGTAACACCTCCTTCATTGCCCTTAACGTGTGGCCCTAATAAGGAATACGTTTGTTTATTCACCGTCGACACTGGATTCAGTGTCCCTGTCTGTGTCGACCGACTAAAGTAAACGGGCGTTTTAAAACCCCTGACGGTGTTTTTGAGACGTCTGGACCGGTACTAATTGTTTGTCGGCCGTCTCATGTCGTCAACCGACCTTGGCGCATGTTGACATTATCACGTAATTCCCTAAATAAGCCATCCATTCCGGTGTCGACTCCCTAGAGAGTGACATCACCATTACAGGCAATTGCTCCGCCTCCTCAGCAACATCGTCCTCATACATGTCGACACACACGTACCGACACACAGCACACACACAGGGAATGCTCTGATAGAGGACAGGACCCACTAGCCCCTTGGAGAGACAGAGGGAGAGTTTGCCAGCACACACCAAAAACGCTATAATTATATAGGGACAACCTTATATAAGTGTTTTCCCTTATAGCATCTTTTTTATATATTTCTAACGCCAAATTAGTGCCCCCCCTCTCTGTTTTAACCCTGTTTCTGTAGTGCAGTGCAGGGGAGAGCCTGGGAGCCTTCCCTCCAGCCTTTCTGTGAGGGAAAATGGCGCTGTGTGCTGAGGAGATAGGCCCCGCCCCTTTTTCGGCGGCCTCGTCTCCCGCTCTTAACGAATTCTGGCAGGGGTTAAATATCTCCATATAGCCCCCGGAGGCTATATGTGAGGTATTTTTAGCCAAAAAAGGTTTTCATTTGCCTCCCAGGGCGCCCCCCTCCCAGCGCCCTGCACCCTCAGTGACTGCCGTGTGAAGTGTGCTGAGAGGAAAATGGCGCACAGCTGCAGTGCTGTGCGCTACCTTAAGAAGACTGAGGAGTCTTCTGCCGCCGATTCTGGACCTCTTCTCGTTTCAGCATCTGCAAGGGGGGCGGCGGCGAGGCTCCGGTGACCATCCAGGCTGTACCTGTGATCGTCCCTCTGGAGCTAATGTCCAGTAGCCAAGAAGCCAATCCATCCTGCACGCAGGTGAGTTCACTTCTTCTCCCCTAAGTCCCTCGTTGCAGTGATCCTGTTGCCAGCAGGACTCACTGTAAAATAAAAAACCTAAGCTAAACTTTTCTAAGCAGCTCTTTAGGAGAGCCACCTAGATTGCACCCTTCTCGGCCGGGCACAAAAATCTAACTGAGGCTTGGAGGAGGGTCATAGGGGGAGGAGCCAGTGCACACCACCTGATCCTAAAGCTTTACTTTTTGTGCCCTGTCTCCTGCGGAGCCGCTATTCCCCATGGTCCTTTCAGGAACCCCAGCATCCACTAGGACGATAGAGAAAATATGTGCGCCACACTTCTATATACATACATACATAGCAGAACTGGCAGGCTCGGCACTCACTGTTGGGGCTGATTACTTGCTGTGGTGCCTTCCGCGAATGTTGCCATCCCAATGTAGTTTCAAAGAAAAGCAGCGGCACTCAGCAGACTGATTTGCAGAAAAAAAGCCGTTTATTCCGGTCCTACGCCGTTTCGGTGGTGTATTGTCCCTGAAGACGGGGTACACCCCCGAAACGGCGTAGGACCGGAATAAACGGCTTTTTTTCTGCAAATCAGTCTGCTGAGTGCCGCTGCTTTTCTTTGAAACTACATACATACATACATATGGGCTCAGAGGGATATGGTCTCTCTCACCTATTCTGCTTCTATTAGCAATGTATTGGCTTTTTTCACATTTTATTTGAGCCCAGGGACTTTTGGAAAGTAAAATGTGTTTTTCTTTTTATTACTTAAGAGAATTCAAGTGTAACAAGCAAATACATTTTATTTCTGAGGACACAACTCCCACAGGAAATTAAAACAAACCACCATAACTTGCCATTTATGTGCAGTACACAGAGGCTCTACAGTTATTAAACTCTGCCAATGGAACACGGCAATTGTGTGTGTAGAGGAACACTTCTAAAAAGTAAGCAGGAGGATTATACAGTTTACACCACTGCCCCATGGAATTTATAGAAATAATAAGGGAAGTAAAGTGGCACTGAGAACATACCGGGGAAACAAAAAAAAAAAAAAGTAAAGTAAAGAAAGGTCCAAAATTATATAGAATATATATTGGGTCATTCAGTCACACCTCTATAGTCTGTATCCACAACAACCTGGTTTGGCAGCCACCCATTTATCTCGTATTTACATAGTTCTGGCTGTAGTGTAATTGCTATACTTAGTCACATGAGCTGCATTCCTGGTTGCACACGGAGGACATAAGAAGGCAAATAAACACAGTTATAACTCTGGTATATTACTTTATTCTCTAGTTACACTTCTCTCTGATATTACCAAACTACATGGGCCTAAGGTAAGCCATATATAAAAGAGAAATTATTTTATGTTATATATAATTTAAGTATTTGTTACTTTTGACTTGATACTCCACCACAAATAATATCAAACATGCCCACTGCCATCATGCTAAACCCCCATACCGATAGATAATAAGCTATCATTGATTACACTGACAATTAGGCTATGGGAAGAAAAAGGGATAGTGATGATAAAAAGGAAAGAAAATTGTAAAAAAAAAAAAAAATGGTGATTTTGCTACAAAGAGTATTCATATTTCTGCAATCCATTATTTACAGAATGGAAAAAAAGTTAATTATAGGGCTAGAGTCCCTTTAACGATGGACATGGGCTCTTTCTGAGCTGCACCATAGCCCCGGCGGCCCACTTCCTTATTGGCAGGCCAGTGGTTTCACGGTGAGCAGTCGTCTTTCAACACATGCAATCATTAGGTGTTGAGTACACACATCTGTATAATGAGAACCCAATTAAAATAATCGACTTACTGCATACTCTGTGTTTGTGCGATAGGCAGGCTTACAGCTTGGCAAGTATGTACTACTCACTATCAACAAAATACACATCTTACAGCTCATAGCCACTGTCCAAAATGGAGTTTAAAAAAAAAAAAAAAAAGCCCCAAAATGTTAAATAATATAACCCCTAAGTTAGAGGGGTACTTCACTTTATAGAAAAAAAAAAAAGTTAAATTGTCTACCTAACAACAGTACTCTGGTGAGAGTCAGACCTACTTGTTCCATTCCCCCATTTGCTGTACTTACGGGCATATGTATCACAATCCGCATATCGCATGCGGATGGGATGTGTGATAAATTCGCCCAGATCCGCAATGTGATATCTGAATACATTGCAAGGATGTACCAAATGTCGTATGCGGGTCCCTGAGTGCAGGTTTTTTTTTTTCTTTTCTTCTTCTTCTTTACATAATGGACATCCTGTGTGTTTATCATACCCTTTTCAGGGTATTTTATCTATGTGAAAGGGTCAACCTGGGTCAAAATTCCCAGGTCTCCAACCCTGGTAAATTCTTGGGTCGAAGTCCCGGGAATTTCAACACTGGTTGACCCTTTCACACAGAAAAAGGACCAGTGTTTATCGGCAAGTTACCGGGTAGAACTACTTCACCCAGGAATTTGCCTCTCTGTGTGAAGGGGGTATCAGACACATATGGCTAAACACAGATCACCGGGTACCTTTTTTTTTTTTATTCTAACTTTTTATATTTTGTATACACAGTGATCAGCTTGTGGTCTATCAGACACACATGGCTGATCACAAGCAGCGTCACTGAGCTGAACCTTCACTGCCAGCAGTCAAGGAAGGCTTTGTAGAAGAAGGGGAAGCCCTATTATGCTATGCGGCGATAGTGTTATTATTATTATCATCATCATCCTTTATTTATATGGCGCCACAAGGGTTCCGCAGCGCCCAATTACAGAGTACATAAACAAATAATCAAGCAGGAAAACAGCAACTTACAGTTGACGACAATATAGGACAAGTACAGGGTAAATAAACATAGTTACATCAGCAGATGACACTAGAATAAGTATCAGGTGGCAGAAGACTGCTGGATGTGGTGCAGCTGAAGATTATTAAAGTAAGAAAAGGGTAAGCACATGAGGGAAGAGGGCCCTACTCATGAGAGCTTACATTCTAAAAGGGAGGGACAGACAGATGTTATCACAGGACTTCCTCCAGTACTTTTTTACCATTTATTATTAGCAAATTCAGGGCAGATTGCATTTCCCATTACAAGTATGGGAAATGCGATCTGGTTACTTAAAACATGCAAATTTGAGGGCTAAAGCTGGCCATACAACTAAAGATTTATTGTCCAATCTGGCTAGTTGGAATGAAAACCTGGTAATGCGTGGGAGCAAATGACAATTGACTTGCTCCAAAATGCAGGAAAAATTTACAAAAACTGCTGTTCAGAGAAATTGGTTAAAGTAAATGGATTTAGCCAATTTGTCTGATTGACCATTTTTGTCTGCTTTTCAGTGTTTGGGAGCAAATGGTCAATTGTCACTTGCTCCCATACATTACCAGATTTTCCTTCAAACCACCCAGATTTGACAATCAATCTTTAGGTGTATGGCCAGCTTTACAGGGATATGCATAGAGGAAAGCTAGAATCGGAGTTTGCTACTTCTGCCTTCAGCCAGGGAGTTGAGTAAAAGACAGTGACACCTGAGAATGCCCTGACCAGGTATTCTCTCCCCACCCCCCACCCCAAGTGTACAAGACTGCCATTATCCAGTCTCAGTATTGGTAATATACAGTAAGCATTATATGTATTTCCTCTAAGAAACCAACGGTCTAATACCCCTTTCAGACTGCATAAAGCGGGTCGCACCCCGGACTTGTACAAGGCTCCTTCCCGGGTTTGACCCGCTTGAGACCCCTTTCAGACCGGCTTCCCGACCCGGCAATACACCGGGTTGGTGACATGTCCCCAAGGCTGCGCTTGGAAACGAGGATCTTCAAGCGCCGCCTCTTTCTATAGTGTGAACGGGTGTTGGGTCACAGCGACCCGGCTTACCCTTTCACACCACACCGCACCGCAACCTAGGTTAAGCACGTGTTCAACCCTGGTCACGACCAGAGTTGAAATACTAGGTCACTGGTCCCAGATTACTTCATTAGGACCCTTTCAGGTCACACAGCAACATGGGTTCACGTGCAATAACCCAAGTTATTGCTGGTGGTCTGAAAGGGGTATAAGTGAGGATATAACAGACTTGCAGTGAAAGTTAATGTGGATCCTATCTACCGATTTCAGTGTCTAATGCAGTGTGCATGTGCAGAAAGTTATGTTACACAGTAATTCATTACAGCACAAAAAGCTTTCAAACAAAAGGACACTTTGCCTGGAGCGGTTTCACATGTCCTAAAGACAATGGGGTATATTTACTAAGCTCCCGATTTTGACCGAGATGCCGTTTTTTCTTCAAAGTGTCATTTCGGTAATTTACTAAGCAAAAATCTCGGCAGTGATGAGGGCATTCGTAATATTTTGGAAGTCCTAGGAAAAAATCACGAATCAATACACCATCGGTCAAATACGCCTGCGATTTGGTAGAAATCGGGAATTTACTAAAAAGTGCAAATCACAAACACTGCCGACAATAGCCAAACACTGCCGTGAAATCGTGAAAAAGTGCTAAAAAAAAAACAGACCTGCTTTTTTATCCCGTGTTTGGATAGGCATGCAGGGATCCATGAGATCCGTGCATGTTTATCAGTGGGAAGGGGATGGGAAAGTGTTTATTTTTTGAAAAAAAAAATTGCGTGGGGTCCCCCCTCCTAAGCAAAACCAGCCTCGGGCTCTTTGAGCCGGTCCTGGTTGCAAAAATATGGGGGGAAAAAATGATAGAGGTTCCCCCATATTTCAACAACCAGCACCGGGCTCTGCGCCTGGTCCTGGTTCCAAAAATACGGGGGACAAAAAGCGTAGGGGTCCCCCGTATTTCTGAAACCAGCACCGGGCTCCACTAGCCAGATACATAATGCCACAGCCGGGGGACACTTTTATATAGCTCCCGGCGGCCCTGGCATTACATAACCAACTAGTCACCCCTGGCCGGGGTACCCTGGAGGAGTGGGGACCCCTTCAATCAAGGGGTCCCCCCCCCTCCAGCCACCCAAGGACCAAGGGTGAAGCCCAAGGCTGTCCCCCCCATCCATGGGCTGCGGATGGGAGGCTGATAGCCGTTTGGAAAAAAAATGAATATTGTTTTTAGTAGCAGTACTACAAGTCCCAGCAAGCCTCCCCCGCAAGCTGGTACTTGGAGAACCACAAGTACCAGCATGCAGAGGAAAACCGGGCCCGCTGGTACCTGTAGTAGTACTACTACTAAAAAAATACCCCTATAAAAACATAAGACACACACCTTGAAAGTATAACTTTAATACATACATACACACCTCCATATACACATACTTACCTTATGTTCACACGAGGGTCGGTCCTCTTCTCCATGTAGAATCCATGGTGTACCTGTGGAAAAAATTATACTCACATACTCCAGTGTAGAAGCCTCTTCTTCTTGTAATCCATTTGTAATCCAGGTACTTGTCAAAATAAAAAAACGGACACCCGACCTCGCACTGAAAGGGGACCCATGTTTTCACATGGGACCCCTTTCCCCGAATGCCAGAAACCCCTTCTGACTTATGTCTAAGAGGGTTTCTTCAGCCAATCAGGGAGCGCCACGTTGTGGCACCCTCCTGATTGGCTGTGTGCTCCTGTACTGTATGACAGGCGGCACACGGCAGTGTTACAATGTAGCGCCTATGCGCTCCATTGTAACCAATGGTGGGAACTTTGTGGTCAGCGGTGAGGTTACTTTCGGTCACCCGCTGACCACAAAGTTCCCACCATTGGTTATAATAGGGCGCATAGGCGCTACATTGTAACACTGCCGTGTGCCGCCTGTCATACAGTACAGGAGCATACAGCCGATCAGGAGGATGCCACAACGTGGCGTTTCCTGATTGGCTGATGGAACCCACTTAGACATAAGTCAGAGGGGGTTCCTGGCATTTGGGGAAAGGGGTCCCATGTGAAAACATGGGTCCCCTTTCAGTGCGAGGTCGGGTGTCCGTTTTTTTATTTTGACAAGTACCTGGATTACAACTGGATTAAAAGAAGAAGAGGCTTCTACACTGGATTTTGTGAGTATAATTTTTTCCACAGGTACACCATGGATTCTACATGGAGAAGAGGACCGACCCTCGTGTGAACATAAGGTAAGTATGTGTATATGTGGGTGTGTATGTATGCATTAAAGTTATACTTTCAAGGTGTGTGTCTTATGTTTTTATTGGGGTATTTTTTTAGTAGTAGTACTACTACAGGTACCAGCGGGCCCGGTTTTCCTCCGCATGCTGGTACTTGTGGTTCTCCAAGTACCAGCTTGCGGGGGAGGCTTGCTGGGACTTGTAGTACTGCTACTAAAAACAATATTCATTTTTTTACACAACGGCTATCAGCCTCTCATCCGCAGCCCATGGATGGGGGGGGGACAGCCTCGGGCTTCACCCCTGGTCCTTGGGTGGCTGGAGGGGGGGGGACCCCTTGATTGAAGGGGTCCCCACTCCTCCAGGGTACCCCAGCCAGGGGTGACTAGTTGGTTATGTAATGCCAGGGCCGCCGGGAGCTATATAAAAGTGTCCCCCGGCTGTGGCATTATGTATCTGGCTAGTGGAGCCCGGTGCTGGTTTCAGAAATACGTGGGACCCCTACGCTTTTTGTCCCCCGTATTTTTGGAACCAGGACCAGGCGCAGAGCCCGGTGCTGGTTGTTGAAATATGGGGGAACCTCTATCATTTTTCCCCCCATATTTTTGCAACCAGGACCGGCTCAAAGAGCCCGAGGCTGGTTTTGCTTAGGAGGGGGGACCCCACGCATTTTTTTTATGTAATTTAACACAGATTTTTTTTTTTTTTTTTAAAAGAGCACAATGAAGCCCAGCACGGATCTCTCAGATCCGGCCGAGATTCATTGTATTAAAGTCGGCAGTGTTTTACAAGTCACTCACGTAAAACACTGCCAAAAAAACCCAATGACATCGACATCGGTAAAACGGAAAATGCAGAATACGACAGCTTAGCAAATTAGCCGTAATAAATTCAAAAAGTTGCAATTTTACACTTGCGATGTCATTCGTGATTGAACTTTGACCTCAAACGGGAAAATACGATTCTTAGTAAATATACCCCAATGTAACGGTTAACACTCCACACATGACTTTGCATCTTAGTGTGTTTTATACATACTCTAAGTGGAGTTATATAAGGACAGTCTTTGATATAATGGTCATATATCAGATTTATATGCAGTAGTTTTATTATTAAATAATTTTTTATTACGTTATGTGTGAATAAAAAGGGATTTCATAGATTTTATATTGTTTGTGGTTGACACTTTATAATATTGATGTGCCCCTTCTAGTGAGGTTACTCACATTACATTTTGTCCATCTGAACAAGGGAAATATCTTTCGGTCGGCAGCGGTAGTGCATACACTGACCTATGTGGTCGACCGGACACTAAGAAAATATTGCATTGGACAGACATGCTGGATTGTCACCGATTCATATTTCTGGATCGGTCTGCCGCATACACGCTGCAATTATCTGTCGGTTCCGCTGATATCGAGCGGATCAGCCAGATAATTGTAGCGAATATGCCCAGCCCTAGTCTAACACAGGTCAAAATTCTACACCCTCATCAGTGAGCTCCTCTTTCTTATTTAGCGGAGGATTTCAATACTTTTGGGTGGCCATTAATTATCGTGGTTGTTGGGCCCAAATAAATCAGTTTTAACCAAACTGAAGCGCGTGCGCAATGCGGACGCCGCGCAGCCGCAGTTCAGACACATTCGCACCGCAGCGAAGAACCGCTGCGTGCGAACGGGTCGGAATGACCCCCTATGCTATGAGAAGTACGCACCTTCTATAGCACTTTTCACACATTCAAAGATCACGGAATAAAAATGTACTTATTTAGGAAATCTTTCCCCTTACTAAGCACAAAATAACCTGCAGCCCAAGCACCAGCTGGCCGACACCTGGAGACTATTCCACCCTGCAGACTTAGATTACAAGTACTTTCTTCTCATGCACCCCCCTGGATTATTCAATTACCTATTCCTGAGCCACTGCCATCTTCACCTTCACTTTCTCCGATTCCTCTACAGACCCAATCACACTTCTGTATCTCTCATGTTAACTGTATCGCTACCTACAATGAAACCCTGGACATGGTGTTTCAACAAACTCCTTTTACAGGATGCTTATTGCAGTTGTAATCCTCAGACTCCTATACGGGATGTAATGATCAACCACTCATTTCCAAGGATTCAATTTGGGAGGGTAGATGCGAGAATCAAGTGGGCTAAAGGACCTCTGACATCTGGGGGAGGAGCTAGGCCGACGGGATAGTACTTTCACTATCCAAGCCATCAACTACTCCCACTCCGCTCACTACTGAGCCCGAAGCGTGGTGAGCGAAGCGAGCCCGCGAGGGCACATTTCGGGTACCCTGTTCGGAGCTTGCTCCTCTCCCTGGTGATGTCAGAGGTACTTTCCCCAACTTGGTTTTAGCCATAACCTCTTTGGGAGACCATAAGTGTGCCTTGTGAGGTAAGTGCATCCAGATGGAATCTTTTTTTAATCCTTATCTCCCCATTACCATACTGAGCTTGAAGATATCAGAGAGGTTCTAAACAGACACAACAACAAGCTCAGATTATTTTATATCAAATATTGCAGCTATCATCATCAGTGGGGCAACAAGCTGTGCAGACTACTTGCAAAGGCCTTACGAGAGTTCTGTGCGGTTACATTTATACATGCCATCAAAGATGAGCAGGGGCACACACAACATGAGACAGGAAGGACTGATGAATCCTTTAGTGCCTATATAATTTATAGATTAGCGTTAAGGGAGATTTTATGAGCGACTTATTTCTAGGATGCTGTTGCCTGAGCAGGGCAAATCATAAACCAAAGTTAAGCTCTTGGTCTGTAGATGTGCAGAAATATATTTGAGTTGTAATTGGTTGCTTTGTTTCATAGTTATATGGCAAAATGCCCTCTAGCCAATTACAATGCATCACCATTGAGTTCTTTGAAAATGTGCAGCCATCCACTAAGCAGGGATACTATGGGGTATAAGGGGTGAAAAAGGGTAAAATGTTCTGCCCAGCAAACCTTTGCCTGGTTGAAACCTGGCACATCAGCTAGTAAATATATAATCTGTAATGGATGGTTGCAGAGAAAGATGCCCATGTTCGCCAGTCGTCACTTGATGCATAGCTTCATTCTATCACCCACCCCATCCTCCAACCAGAAGACATACATTCTTGAACAGGCAATCTATGCATCTCCCGCAAGCAAAAGTTCAGGCCCTGATTGGTTTTCCATAGCCTATTACAAGGCATTTAAGAACACACTTGCCCCATTATTGACCCAGGATTTTAACTCCATTTCTGACAATTTATTTATTACCAGATATTTATATAGCGCATACATATTCTGCAGCGCTTTACAGAGAATATTTTGGTCATTTGCATCAGTCCCTACCCCAGTGGCGCTTACAGTCTATAGTCCTATCACATGTACACGCACATACATTCACACTAGGGTTAATTTTGTTTGGAGCCAATTAACCTATCAGTATATTTTTGGAATGTGGGAGGAAACCGAAGTACTCAGGGGAAACCCACGCAAGCACAGGGAGAATATACAAACTCCACAGAGTTAGGGTCATAGTGGGAATCGAACCCATGACCTCAGTGCTGTAAGGCAGTAATACTAACCATTACACCTTCCATGATGCCAAAGACTTGTTTCTCCAAGTAATCCGAGAGACCCATAGTAGAAACATTTTGCTAAACTTAAAGCAAATTGCTTGTAACTATTGTCACCTAAATTGATCCATGGAAACTATGTGGGCTTTGTCCCCAGTTGTGAAGCTAGAGACACTCTTCTTCCCATTTGATCCTTATGTCCACCAATGAAGAAAAAACTTTTGATAGGGTTGACTGGGAGTTTATGACCACCTTTTGGAGGTATTTAGGATTGGGGTCTGCCTGTCTCCACAAGAACATTGCTCTTTTCTTACTCTCTGGCCACAACGATCAGTGTTAATGTCTCATTATCTGAGGTTTTCGAAATAACAGATGGTATGAGAGGGACTTGTCTGTTTTTGTTTAGTGGAGTACCCCTCTTACACCCCTTTCACATCGCCAATGCCGGATCCCACCCGGGAATTGGAAATGGGTCCTTCCCGGGTGGGATCAGGTATTGGACCTTAACAGCAGGCTTTCCGACCCGGCAATATGCCGGGTCGGGTTGCCATAGTGACGGAGGCGGCGCTGGGAGATAGTGAACGGGAACCCGTTCACGCTGCCACTGACCCGGTATTCAACCCGGGAATAACACTGCTTTATTCCCGGGTTGAATTACCGGGTCAGGCAACTCGGGAATTCATCCATGGCCCTTTCACACCGCACACCAACCCGTGTTGATCCGGCAATATGCCGGGGCGATACCGGGTTATTTGTGCGGTGTGGAAGGGTTATAACTAATAGGTTATATTTTTTGGCAATTGAGGGCTTTTTTTTAATCCCCATTTTGGCTAGCGACTATAAGCTGTAGGGTGTGTATTTTGTTGATAGAGTGAGCAGTACATACTTGCCAACCTGTAAGCCTGCCTATTGCACAAAACGAGTAGGAGGTAAGTCAATTATTTTAATTTGGTTCTCATTATACATATGTGTGTAATCAGCACCTAATGACTGCATGTGTTCAAGATGACCACCCACAGTGAAACCACTAGCCTTACTCATTCCATACTCTTCCCTTTTTCATTTTGGCATAAGCGAGAGATCTTCATGGGGTGGTTCAAGAGTTCAATTGGGAAAAAAATAATTCCAAAATACACACGCTCATTCACTGAGCTCTGCAACCTTAGATATGCTTTACATTGTAAATTCAAGATTTTATAGAGGTCTCTGATAAGTGCAGGAGATGTAAGATCAGTACACATCTGGTAGGATTGCCCAAGTCTTTCCTCCTTTGGGGGTGCAGTCTTTAAGTGTTCTGAGGCAATTCTAGAAGTTGGGTATGGGTTACCGGCGGTCAGCATACCGACGCCAGGATCTCAGCCACCAGAATGCCAGCAGGGGGGCGAGCGCAACGAAGTCGGATGCTGACCGCCATAATCCCGGCTGCTAGAATGCTGGCAGGGGGTTGAGCGCAACGAAGCCACTTGCGGGCTCGCTGCACTCGTCACAGAATCTATTCCCACTCTATGGATGTCACGGACACCCACAAGTGGGAATAGCCCTGGGCCCCCTGCCGGCATTGTGGCGGTCGGGATCCTGGCATCAGTACGTTGACCATCAGGATCCTGACTGCCGGGATGGTAACCGCAAGGATTGAATATTACATGGAAATAGATGAGATCATAATTTCTCCATATTTCTCGTAGTCCGTAGTGGATGCTGGGGACTCCGTCAGGACCATGGGGATTAGCGGCTCCGCAGGAGACAGGGCACAAAAATAAAGCTTTAGGATCAGGTGGTGTGCACTGGCTCCTTCCCCTATGACCCTCCTCCAAGCCTCAGTTAGGATACTGTGCCCGGACGAGCGTACACAATAAGGAAGGATTTTGAATCCCGGGTAAGACTCATACCAGCCACACCAATCACACCGTACAACTTGTGATCTGAACCCAGTTAACAGTATGACAACGTAGGAGCCTCTGAACAGACGGCTCACAACAAGAACAACCCGATTTTTTTGTAACAATAACTATGTACAAGTATTGCAGACAATCCGCACTTGGGATGGGCGCCCAGCATCCACTACGGACTACGAGAAATAGATTTATCGGTAAGTAAAATCTTATTTTCTCTAACGTCCTAGTGGATGCTGGGGACTCCGTCAGGACCATGGGGATTATACCAAAGCTCCCAAACGGGCGGGAGAGTGCGGATGACTCTGCAGCACCGAATGAGAGAACTCCAGGTCCTCTTTAGCCAGGGTATCAAATTTGTAGAATTTTACAAAACGTGTTCTCCCCCGACCACGTAGCTGCTCGGCAGAGTTGTAATGCCGAGACCCCTCGGGCAGCCGCCCAGGATGAGCCCACCTTCCTTGTGGAATGGGCCTTGACAGATTTAGGCTGTGGCAGGCCTGCCACAGAATGTGCAAGTTGAATTGTGCTACAAATCCAACGAGCAATCGTCTGCTTAGAAGCAGGAGCACCCAGCTTGTTGGGTGCATACAGTATAAACAGCGAGTCAGATTTTCTGACTCCAGCCGTCCTTGAAATATATATTTTCAATGCCCTGACAACGTCCAGCAACTTGGAATCCTCCAAATCGCTAGTAGCCGCAGGCACCACAATAGGCTGGTTCAGGTGAAACGCTGACACCACCTTAGGCAGAAAATGAGGACGCGTCCGCAGTTCTGCCCTGTCCGAATGGAAAATCAGATATGGGCTTTTATACGATAAAGCCGCCAATTCTGACACTCTCCTGGCTGAAGCCAGGGCCAGTAGCATGGTTACTTTCCATGTAAGATATTTCAAATCCGCCGATTTGAGTGGCTCAAACCAATGGGATTTGAGAAAATCCAAAACTACATTAAGGTCCCACGGAGCCACTGGGGGCACAACCGGGGGCTGTATATGTAGTACTCCTTTTACAAAAGTCTGGACTTCAGGAACTGAAGCCAATTCTTTCTGGAAGAAAATCGACAGGGCCGAAATTTGAACCTTAATGGACCCCAACTTGAGGCCCATAGACAATCCTGTTTGCAGGAAATGTAGGAATCGACCCAATTGAAATTCCTCCGTGGGGGCCTTCCTGGCCTCACACCACGCAACATATTTTCTCCAAATGCGGTGATAATGTTGTGCAGTCACCTCCTTCCTGGCTTTAACCAGTGTAGGAATGACCTCTTCTGGAATGCCTTTTTCCCTTAGAATTCGGCGTTCAACCGCCACGCCGTCAAACGCAGCCGCGGTAAGTCTTGGAATAGACACGGTCCCTGCTGAATCAGGTCCCGTCTTAGAGGTAGAGGCCACGGATTTTCCGTGAGCATCTCCTGAAGTTCCGGGTACCAAGTTCTTCTTGGCCAATCCGGAGCCACGAGTATCATTCTTACTCCCCTTTGCCGTATAATTCTCAGTACTTTGGGTATGAGAGGCAGAGGAGGAAACACATACACTGACTGGAACACCCACGGTGTTACCAGAGCGTCCACAGCTATTGCCTGAGGGTCTCTTGACCTGGCGCAATACCTGTCCAGTTTTTTGTTGAGGCGAGACGCCATCATATCCACCTTTGGTTTTTCCCAACGGTTCACAATCATGTGGAAAACTTCTGGATGAAGTCCCCACTCTCCCGGGTGTAGATCGTGTCTGCTGAGGAAGTCTGCTTCCCAGTTGTCCACTCCCGGAATGAACACTGCTGACAGTGCTATCACATGATCTTCCGCCCAGCGAAGAATCCTTGCAGCTTCTGCCATTGCTCTCCTGCTTCTTGTGCCGCCCTGTCTGTTTACGTGGGCGACTGCCGTGATGTTGTCCGACTGGATCAACACCGGCTGACCCTGAAGCAGGGGTTTTGCCAGGCTTAGAGCATTGTAAATCGCTCTTAGCTCCAGTATATTTATGTGAAGAGACATCTCCAGGCTTGACCATACTCCCTGGAAGTTTCTTCCCTGTGTGACCGCTCCCCAGCCTCTCAGACTGGCATCCGTGGTCACCAGGACCCAGTCCTGTATGCCGAATCTGCGGCCTTCTAACAGATGAGCACTCTGCAACCACCACAGAAGAGACACCCTTGTCCGTGGCGATAAGGTTATCCGCTGATGCATCTGCAGATGCGATCCGGACCATTTGTCCAGCAGATCCCACTGAAAAGTTCGTGCGTGGAATCTGCCGAATGGGATTGCTTCGTAAGAAGCCACCATCTTTCCCAGGACTCTTGTGCATTGATGCACAGACACTTTTCCTGGTTTTAGGAGGTTCCTGACAAGTTCGGATAACTCCTTGGCTTTCTCCTCCGGAAGAAACACCTTTTTCTGAACCGTGTCCAGAATCATTCCCAGGAACAGCAGACGTGTTGTCGGGGTCAACTGAGATTTTGGAAAATTCAGAATCCACCCGTGTTGTTGCAGCACTACTTGGGTTAGTGCTACTCCGTCCTCCAGCTGTTCTCTGGACCTTGCCCTTATCAGGAGATCGTCCAAGTAAGGGATAATTAATACGCCTCTTCTTCGCAGAAGAATCATCATTTCGGCCATTACCTTGGTAAAGACCCGAGGTGCCGTGGACAATCCAAACGGCAGCGTCTGAAACTGATAATGACAGTTTTGCACCACGAACCTGAGGTACCCTTGATGTGAAGGGCAAATTGGGACATGCAGGTAAGCATCTTTTATGTCCAGGGACACCATAAAGTCCCCTTCTTCCAGATTCGCTATCACTGCTCTGAGTGATTCCATCTTGAACTTGAATTTTTGTATGTACAGGTTCAAAGATTTCAGATTTAGAATAGGTCTTACCGAGCCGTCCGGCTTCGGTACCACAAATAGCGTAGAGTAATACCCCTTTTCCTGTTGTAGGAGGGGTACCTTGACTATCACCTGCTGAGAAAACAGCTTGTGAATGGCTTCCAATACCGTCGCCCTGTCTGAGGGAGACGTTGGCAAAGCAGACTTTAGGAACCGGCGAGGGGGAGACTTCTCGAATTCCAACCTGTAACCCTGAGATACTACCTGCAGGATCCAGGGGTCCACCTGTGAGCAAGCCCACTGCGCGCTGAAATTCTTGAGTCGACCCCCCACCGTTCCTGAGTCCGCTTGTAAAGCCCCAGCGTCATGCTGAGGGCTTTGCAGAACCCGCGGAGGGCTTCTGTTCCTGGGAAGGAGCTGCTTGCTGGCCTCTCTTACCCTTTCCTCTGCCTCGGGGCAGATATGACTGTCCTTTTGCCCGCTTCTTATAGGACCGAAAGGACTGCGGCTGAAAAGACGGTGTCTTTTTCTGTTGGGAGGGGGTCTGAGGTAAAAAGGTGGATTTCCCGGCAGTTGCCGTGGCCACCAAATCCGATAGACCGACGCCAAATAATTCCTCCCCTTTATACGGCAATACTTCCATATGCCGTTTGGAATCCGCATCACCTGACCACTGTCGTGTCCATAAACTTCTTCTGGCAGATATGGACATCGCACTTACTCTCGATGCCAGAGTGCAAATATCCCTCTGAGCATCTCGCATATAAAGAAAAGCATCCTTTAATTGCTCTAAAGTCTGTAAAATACTGTCCCTATCCAGGGTATCAATATTTTCAGTCAGGGAATCCGACCAGACCACCCCAGCACTGCACATCCAGGCTGAGGCGATGGCTGGTCGCAGTATAACACCAGTATGTGTGTATATACTTTTTAGGGTAGTTTCCAGCCTCCTATCAGCTGGATCCTTGAGGGCGGCCGTATCAGGAGACGGTAACGCCACTTGTTTTGAAAAGCGTGTGAGCGCCTTATCCACCTTAGGGGGTGTTTCCCAGCACGCCCTAACCTCTGGCGGGAAAGGGTATAATGCCAATAACTTTTTTGAAATTAGCATTTTTCTATCTGGGTTAACCCACGCTTCATCACATACATCATTCAATTCCTCTGATTCAGGAAAAACTACAGGTAGTTTTTTCACCCCCCACATAATACCCCTTTTTGTGGTACTTGTAGTATCAGAGATATGCAAAGCCTCCTTCATTGCCGTGATCATATAACGTGTGGCCCTACTGGAAAATACGTTTGTTTCTTCACCGTCGACACTAGATTCAGTGTCCGTGTCTGGGTCTGTGTCGACCGACTGAGGTAAAGGGCGTTTTACAGCCCCTGACGGTGTCTGAGACGCCTGGGCAGGTACTAACTGGTTTTCCGGCCGTCTCATTTCGTCAACTGATTTTTGTAATGTGCTGACATTATCACGTAATTCCATAAACAAAGCCATCCATTCCGGTGTCGACTCCCTGGGGGGTGACATCACCATTACCGGCAATTGCTCTGCCTCCACACCAACATCGTCCTCATACATGTCGACACACACGTACCGACACACAGCAGACACACAGGGAATGCTCTATTGAAGACAGGACCCCACTAGCCCTTTGGGGAGACAGAGGGAGAGTTTGCCAGCACACACCCAAGCGCTATAATATATATGGGAACAACCCTATATAAGTGTTGTATCCTTATAGCAGCTTAAATATAGTAATATCGCCAAAAAAAGTGCCCCCCCTCTCTGTTTTACCCTGTTTCTGTAGTGCAGTGCAGGGGAGAGTCCTGGGAGCCTTCCTCACAGCGGAGCTGAGTAGGAAAATGGCGCTGTGTGCCGAGGAGAATAAGCCCCGCCCCCTATTTCGGCGGGCTCTTCTCCGGAGTTTGTGAGATCTGGCAGGGGTTAAATACATCCATATAGCCTCAAGGGCTATATGTGATGTATTTTTTAGCCATAAAAAGGTATTATACATTGCTGCCCAGGGCGTCCCCCCAGCGCCCTGCACCCTCCGTGACCGCTGTGTGAAGTGTGCTGACAACAATGGCGCACAGCTGCAGTGCTGTGCGCTACCTCAGGAAGACTGAAAAGTCTTCTGCCGCCTGCTTCTGGACCTCTTCCATCTTCGGCATCTGCAAGGGGGGTCGGCGGCGCGGCTCCGGGACCGGACTCCATGGCTGGGCCTGTGTTCGATCCCTCTGGAGCTAATGGTGTCCAGTAGCCTAAGAAGCCAATCCATCCTGCACGCAGGTGAGTTGACTTCTCTCCCCTAAGTCCCTCGATGCAGTGAGCCTGTTGCCAGCAGGACTCACTGAAAATAAAAAACCTAAAAACTTTTTCTAAGCAGCTCTTTAGGAGAGCCACCTAGATTGCACCCTGCTCGGACGGGCACAAAAACCTAACTGAGGCTTGGAGGAGGGTCATAGGGGGAGGAGCCAGTGCACACCACCTGATCCTAAAGCTTTATTTTTGTACCGTCTCCTGCGGAGCCGCTAATCCCCATGGTCCTGACGGAGTCCCCAGCATCCACTAGGACGTTAGAGAAAATAAGATTTTAAACCTACCGGTAAATCTTTTTCTCCTAGTCCGTAGGAGGACCATGGGGATTATACCAAAGCTCCAGACCAGGCGGGATAGTGCGTATGACTCTGCAGCACCGATTGAGCAAACATGAGGTCCTCATCAGCCAAGGTATCAAACTTATAGAATTTAGCAAAAGTGTTTGAACTCAACCAAGTAGCTGCTCGGCAAAGTTGTAATGCAGAGACACCTCGGGCAGCCGCCCAAGAAGAGCCCACCTTCCTAGTGGAATGGGCCTTTACCGAATTTGGTAACGCCAATCCAGCCGTAGAATGAGCCTGCTGAATCGTGTTACAGATCCAGCGGGCAATAGTCTGCTTAGAAGCAGGAGCGCCAACCTTGTTGGCTGCATACAGGACAAACAGTGCCTCTGTTTTCCTAACCCGAGCCGTCCTGGTTACATAAACTTTTAAGGCCCTGACTACATCAAGAGACTTGGAATCCTCCAAGTCACCCGTAGCCACAG